>NW_027554475.1:0-71429 GCF_053574225.1 Canis aureus
AGGGTGAAATGAGAGTATCTGTTGACAGCACTTCGACAGGAGTGGCCCTGGTGCATTGTCGGCCTCAAGGCAGGCGGGCGGTGTGATGGGCATCATCAGAAGCAGGTCGGGCTCTGCTGAGATAGCTAGGGGACGGGGGCTATTCCCATTTTGCAGGTGAGGTAACTGAGGTCCAGAGAACTTGCTAATGATGAGGGACCCCACATCCATGGGATTCTTCCCAGGGTAGACAATCAGGGTGCTGGATGAATGGGTGACTTCACCGACAGGGACCTTACGACCTCACAAAGCTCTACCGTGGGATACCTCTAGTTACTGCAAAATTCTTCCTTTCATTGAGCAAATGCTGTCTGCCCTTTATCACACCTTCCCATTGGCCCTGGCTCTGCCCTGTACCAGTCTCCTGATCTCGAGGTGCTTGGGTCCCCACTGCTTACTGCAGCCCCCGGGATACGGAGGGTCCCCTCTCTCCCCACTCATGTCCTCAGGCACAAGCCCAGCCCTGCCCAGGGACCTCAGTGGGGAGTCCTGGGAGTGAGCCCACCCCCCCACCCCCACTCCACCAGGTATACAGAGAGCCAGATCCCCCTCCCTCAGGGGCAGGGGCTTAGGCCTCCACGGGAGATAAAGGTCTTGTCACAGTGATGTGGGAGCCCTGAGTCCCGGCGTTGTAACCCTCCCTCGGCCACCCGTCCGGTTACGGCAGGAGCAGGACCCAGGTGAGAGCGGGCGGCCGGGAGGGGGTGCGCACGGAGGAGATGCTCATTCCAGCAATCTGAGCAATCTCATGCTTGGTTAGGTCTGCAAGTGACATTGCTTCGGAGCTGACCAGCTGCGGCCCCAAGGCTGACCTAACTAGAGGGCTGGGAGACCCAATCTCAGGCCGTGAGGCCCCCACAGCACCCGGGGGCAGGTGAGGTGGGGGCAGATGTCAGGGCACGAGCCTCCCCACACCCCCGAGGAGCACAACCAGCCTGTGGTGAACTCAGGCAGGAGAGTGCAACTGAGTCCGGACGCTCCAGACAAGGTGGGAAGTGCACCTGTCTGCAGGAATCATCCTGCCCGAGCTGCCTCAGCACAGCAGGGGTCCCAGGGCAGGGGCCCCCTCTGTCTGCCCTTGAGGAGTCAGGCTGGGTGGGACAGGTGGGGTCTGCTCCCTCCTGCCTCAGGGGCCCTCGACAATCCAGGACCAGGACCTCCGGCCGGCCGTGTGCTGGATGCCCAGGGAGCTCCCCGCTGACGTGGGGACCATCAAGAGCCATCGGTTCCGGCAACACCTGCAAGTCAGTGTGACCTTCCCGAGCGTGGTGTGGGGCATCAGGGTGGGCTGAGCTGGAACCCCATCCCAGCAAGCGACTTCACTGCCCTGGCCTCAACTTGCATTTCTGTAAAATGGGGATCCACCTCACCAAATCACAGGAGTCATTCAAGCCAGTCCCGAAAGGTTACATGTCCTGTGATTCTATTTACTTGGCGTTCTTGAAATAACAAAATGAAAGAAATGGAGAGCAGATCAGCGGTTTCCAGGGGTCAGGGAAGAGGGAGGATGGGGAGGGGAGGATGCGTATGGAAGGACAACAGAAGACATCCTCGTGGAAAGAATGGAAATCGAGGGGGCGCCTGGATGGCTCAGTCCATTAAGCATCTGCCTTCAGCTCCGGTCCTGATCCTGGGGTCCTGGCTCGGGCTCCCTGCTCGGTGGGGAGTCTGCTTCTCCCTCTGCCCCTCCCCTCGCCCCTGCACTTGTGCTCGCTCTCAGAAAAAGAAAAAGAATAATAAAGAATGGAAACCAAGGAAATGCCCTGCACCTGGACCGCTTCGGTGTCGGTAGCCTGCTCGTGATATCGTGCTTGGGTTCGCAAGCTGGTGTTACTGGGGGCAACGTGGGGTCTCATTGTGTTCTTTGTTACAATTGCATGTGAATCTTCAACTGTCTCAAGAGGCTCAATTTTTTGAAAAACAGTTATTTTACATCTGGGGGAGAGTAAGCATCTGTAACAGAAGCTATTCATGCTCCCCATCCACTCGGGTTCCTCTATGAACCAGTATGGCCTGGGAATTGGCATCGTATAAAAGTGTCCTGGCAAATGGTGGTGGTGGCAGCTGTGGCAGCGGTGGCGGTGGGGGGGTAAGAAGAGCCTGAGACCATGTGTTTAGCATTTTTTATTTCCCTGCCCGCCGTGGGTGCCTAATAAGTGCGCATGTGATGGAATGAGGGAGGGAGGGAAGGACCGCAGGCCCGTTACAGCAAGTCAGCTGGCAACCCCTCCAGAAATGAAGCGGACTTGAAAGCAAGAGCTACTTGGGATAGACTACAGGACCGACCTTGCAGCCCGGAGGCCGGCCAGGCCCCAGTCCCCGCCAGGCCGCGTCCACCCCGGGGCTGCACGGCGGGGCGTGTCAGGGGAGGGAGGGCGGACCGCGGGGCTCTAGGGACAGCAGTGCGACACACTTTAATTAGCGCAAGAGTAAATTACATCAGACGTAGAGAGAGCCCGGACTTCTCCCGACGGCGTGGGGAAAATGGAAGCCTAGCATTTTCAATTTAAGGTTTAGTTAGATAATACGTATTGGTGCCAGTAGATTACAGAGTGGATATTAAATCCTGCAGGATTTGGAATCGTGAGCGTACAAATGGAATCCGTAAGTAGGGGAAGCAGCCGGAAGGGGCTGGCCCCCTGTCCTCAGCTCACAAGAAAGCCTCTCTGTGAAGCAGGAGCCAGCACAGACCTGGGTCCTTAAGCTCCTGCCAAAGCCTCCAGGCCGGTGAGGGGAGTTGGCGATCATTCTGGGGGCGCCCTGAGCAAATTCTTCCCATCCACCTTACAGGCACGGATGCCAGGGCTCCGGTGCACCCCACATTTTAACAATCAAAATGGGAACTCCCACTCCAGCTCCATCCAGCCCTTTCTCTCCTCTCCATCTGGTCAGCTCCTGTCCTCCCTCCCAAATGGCTCCAGCCTCCCTCCTCCAGGAAACCCTGAACTCCACTGGGAGTCCTCCCTGAGCCCAAGGAGCCTGGACTTCGGGGTGTTGCATTCACGGATGGTGATCTTCTCCAGGGATGACCTCGGGCCCCACCTCTCACTCTTCGGAGGAGGGAGTGACATGATCTACTCTCCTGCGGCCTTGCCCCCCGCCCCCCCCCCCCCCCGTGCACCGGGAGATCTAACACGGGTTGCACAAGTGGGGTGTTTACATTACATTTGTGTTGACTTCTGGACAGCTAATGATGCATTTGAATATGCGATACATTCACAGCATTCGAGACTCAAAAAGTAGAGAAGGATCGGGGCGGGAGGGCGGTGGAAGTCTCCCTCTGCCCTGCTTTGCAGGGCCCCAGCTTCTCCCCAGGACAGCCAGGCTCTGGAGGACCCCAGCTTCTCCCCAGGACAGCCAGGCTCTGGAGGATCCCAGCCCGGCTGGGATCCTCCAAGCAAATCTTCATGGAGTTTGCCTCTTTCTTCACAAAATAGCAGAATACATTCCAGGTTACTCCCCTCCACCCTTCCCGGAGACTGGATTACTGGTTCACCGCAGGGGCAATCTGCAGGTTCCTGTCATCTTTGAACCAGGCAGGCCCTGCGGCTTCAGGACAGGGAGCCCGTGGAGCAGGGAGCTGTGAGGATGGACTCCCAGACCCCCTTCTGCCCACCCCAGATGAGCCTGAGGTCGATCGGATGACCTCTGAGGCCGCCCTGGACCGGCAAACCCGAGCGCGGGGACACAGGGCCTTGGAGCCTCGGGCTGGAGCCCGTGGGATGGCAGTGACGACGGTCATCGCTGCCGGGTGACATCCCTGGCAGGCCCAGCACGGAGTCTGGGGCTCAGTGAAGGAGGATACAGCAGCTTATTAGTTTAAGCAGGATGAAATGTGTAAATTAATTACCCCGGCCACCCGTGCATGTAGCGGCCGGCCCTGCGCTCCGGGGAGACAAGCTTTAGCCTCCGTTCCCACAGGCTGGCAACCCTTGCAGCCTCGATGGGGGGCCCGGAGCCGCCTGCCCACTCGGGAGGCGGGTGGGTGCTGCTCAGCCCCTGCTCGGCCGGCGGTCCTGCGGGAGAAGCGGGTCGTCCCCGGGATGGTGAGCTTGAACTCGGCCTCCACCGCAGCAGGGGCAGGGGTCAGAAGAGAGCGGGCAAAGGGGGTAAGGGGCCCGCCCTCTGTCCTGTTCTCGGCACCCAGGCCCTGAGTCAGGTGATACCAGGTGCCAGTCACTGTGGGGACCCTTTCCTAGCTGCCCTTCATTTGATCCTCACCGAAACCCTAAGTGGGCTCTATCACTAGTCCCATTGCACAGATGAGAGAATCGAGAACAGGAAGAGTGAGTAACGTGTTCTGTTGACCCCGCGGCTCACTGGGAGCGTCAGATTTCGGGTTCAGGACAGCACCCTGTCTCCCAGGAGGACACACAGGCAAGGAGCCGTCTCCGGGGTCATGTCACCCAAATGTGCCTTCCCCGCTCCCGTGCCCCGTGGCAGGAGTCCCTCCCCTGTAGCCCGGTAGCCCACGCAGCTGAGCCGTGGCCTCCCTCCCCCTGAAGCTGGGACCCACTCTCCCACCCACCTTCCCAGCCCACGGGCCCTCCCTCTGCTCTCAGCCAGTCTCCCAAACTGCCACATCCTCCTGTGCTCCCAGCCCCCCCCCCCCCCCCGGCTTGTTCCTCCTCCCAGAATGCCACCAGCATCTCCTCCACCTGCCACAGTCAACCCCACTGTCCGTGTCTCCGGCTGTCATCATTGTCCACCTGGACCTCCACTCTAGCATCACCCCCACCCCTCCCAGAGCCCTCTTCTAAGGGCCTGAATCTGATCACTCCCCGTCCTGTGGTGGCAGTGCCACAGTTTAGGAAATCCCACATCCCCATGCAGTGCTGTGCGATGGGACCCCACCCACCTCACTGCTGCCCAGGGTACCCCCCTCAGCACCCCAGTCGGCTGGCCCCTGCCCCACAGTTCCCCACAGCTGCAGAACACACTCTCCAAGGCAGGTCCCCTGCCAGGCAATCCTCAGCCCCAGGTCTGCCCCCCACCCCAGGAGAGCCCCCCTCCCTCAGCCCTCCCTCAGCCCTGCTCCCCATGTCACTCTGCAGGGTTCTCATCACAGCTAAACCAGCCCACGTTCATTTATGACTTTAACCTCGGCTTCCCTGACCAGCTGTAAGTTCCACGGAGAGCAGTGCCTCTTGTCTCCTCACGCTGAGGTCTTGACACACCATCGATATTTGGGGATGAATGAGGAACCCCCTCTGTGCCACCATCCTGAATCCTCACCACTCCCCCAGCCCCCTGTCTCACCTGGGCTTGCACAGTGGACCCAACCCTGGGCTTCAGGATATCTGGTCCAGGTCCCCCTCCAGGCAGGTCCCCACCTGAGCCATCAAAGACTCACAACCTCACCTCCCAACGAATAATCATGGGTCCTCCCCAGGGACAGGCTGTCAAGGCCACTCCTTCCACCTATGGATCCGCTTTCTGCAAGTTGCCAGTAAGGACCAGGGTTTGCAGTCCATTGAGGGTCTTAACATGAGGATGGAACCAACCTCAGAGAAATGCAGATTTCCCCCCAAGGCCAACCACGAAGCCAGTGGGGAAACAAATTATCAGTCCACTTAGGATTAATTTCTTCACCAAGTGCCTGGGAGCCAGACCTTCCCTTCCTCCCAACCTGGCTTCTGTCCTCCCTGGAGGGCCGCAGGGGGTCCAGCATCCTTCTCAGCCTGGGGCAGTTGCGGGGGGGGGGGGGGGTCCCTGCCTGCCTGCCCACCCTCCCTTGAAAGGGGGTCTAGTAGTTGCCATGACCCTCGTCCCACCCCCTCCTCCTTGCCTCTGCCGTCCTCAGCCTCAGCCCTGGCAGAGTGATGGATTAGGAACCAGCAGCTGGCACATGCACCCAGCAATTAGTGTTTATCTCCCTTGTTTATGTGGCTGAACAACAGTTCATTTTCAAACTTAATAGTCAATACTCAGAAAGATAAAACTGTCCGGGTCCCTCCTGGGAGGAGATTTGAGGATTTGGTGGGAAGAGGAGGCCCCGACAAGAGCTGGGCTCACAGCCTCCAAGACCCCTCTGGACCTGCCTCCCTGGCACCAACTTTTATTTACCCTCCTCACCTCCCCGCACCGTCCATCAGGAGGAAGATACAGGTCTTCCCATCTTGTAGGCAGGAAATCCGAGGCCGAAGGAAGTCGAGGAGCTCTGCTCCTCAATTTTCTCTCGCCCCGGATGTTGAGGACTCTGGCTTCGTCTGAACCACCTCGCTTGCTGGCCTGGCCTGTGCCGAGTCCCCTCCACCTCCAGGGACTGCGAGCTGAACCTGACCTGCCCACCAGGCCCCCTCCCTTGGCCTGCGGGCCTGCAGGGAGAGCGCAAGGGCAGCAGCCCGGTGTGGGAGCCGACCAGCACCCCACCCTGCATGCAGCACCCCTGCCAGGCTGGGCAGGGTGTGGCGGGAGAGCTGCAAGCCTCTCATTCCTGCTCGGCTGGGGGATTGCCGGCCTGTAATCACACATTCCACACTCCAGGGCAAGGTCTACTTAGCTAATGCAGGAGGAGTGGAGAAAGGGGCTCCCGGGGCGCAGAGGCTGTGGGGCCCGGGTCCTGACCGCGCCTGGGGGCGGGGGGGGGGGGGGGGGGGGGGTGCCCATTACCCGCGGTGAAATGCTGCCACCTGCTGGCCGCCTCTCAGAACTGCAGGGAGCCGCGGGGCTGGGAAAGTGGAAACTGACCCCCCACCCGCACCCGCACCCGCACCCGCACCCCCACCCCGTCCCGGTGCCCCCGACCCGGGTCCAAGGGCGGAAGATACAAAGGTGGGGAAATCCAGCTTGGTCCCAGGGTGCTGTCGCTGCTGATGCTGCTGCGACAGCAATACTATTACCGCACCTTGTTTTCCTTGTCCCCAGCAATCCTATAAGATGCCGTTTGCTTCTGACATGCAGGTAGCTTGCAAAGGTCACCCGGCTGGTAAGTGCCACTGGAGGGGTTCTAACCCGGGCAGTCAGCCCCCAAACTGTCGCCCAAAGTCCGACTCCCAAGTGTAGGCTCCCCACGGGAAGGTCCCAATAACCCCCTCAACTGGCACCTTCTCGGTTCCTCTTTTGTGACTTTCATCCTCCGCCCGCACCCCATAACGGCTTCTTAGCCTCCAAGGCCTGTCCACATGCCCACACGACTCTTCTAGAACAAAAAGGAACAACCCCTGACGTCATGGAGTGCATGTTGCAGTGGGCCCTGCAGATCCAGGTCCAGACCACCCACCCCACCCGCCAGCCCCTCTGAACAGGGAAAGCTTCTGCTTGGATTGGAGCCCAAGCCCGGACGGTCAGGATGTAGAGCTGAGGAGGGGCCCCTGGGCTGGGTAAGGGGCGCCTCAGGGATTGGAGAATCGGATCCACCTGGCTCTCAACCCGGTTCTGGTCACGGAGCCCCAGCTGGGATGGGGCTCAATTTTCCAGGCCCTGCCAACCACCCTTGCTGTGAGCCTTACCACACAAACTATTCCAGCTGGGAGAGGACTTCGGGAATGATCCAGTGAAAATACCACCTTCTTCTGTAGACAAGGAAGGTCAGGCCCAGAAAGGGCGAGCAGCTGGCCCAGATCACACAGCCCAAGGGGACTGAGCCCAAGTACCCAGCCAGGACTCAGTGCTGAGCCCCAGGTCTGCCTCCCTCCTCCCGCAGCCCGGACCCCTGCGGGTCCTCCCCCCCCACATCTGCCAGCAGGTGACCCACAGCCTGGAATGGCCTAAAGCCCAGAGCTGGTGGGGACAAAACAAGGAGTGAACCAGGGCTTGGCTGGGGCTGAGAGGAACGCGAATGGAAATGGTCTTGCTCCTCTCCTCCTTTCTCTCTCGTTCTGGGGAGAGATGCCTCCCATTCCCTCCCCTCCCCTCCCGTCCCTGAGCCACTCAGGGCAATGGTCCCATGTTTTCACTTGTGCTGAGGAGAGAGGCATCCTCCAGAAATGGAGGAAATTCTTCCCCCTGACTGCTTTATAATCACAGCTCCAGCGGTAACGGAACCAGCAGGGAATGATGGGGGGAGCGTGGTGCTCAGGGGACATCCCCACCCAGGCCCCAGCCAAGGGCCCAGGGCCTCTGGACATGGCTGTCCTCCTGTCCTCCCCCGTGCCAGCCTCCACACTGCAGGTGGCAGCTCCAGGTGAGGACCCGGCCCAGGACAGGCAGGGGCCCAGGGAATTCAGCGAGGCCAGGTCCTTGTCCTTCTTCCCTCCTCTGGAGTCCGTGGCTTTGGGAAGGGCCCCCAATGTGGGGGGAGGGGCTGGCAAGGCCTTTCTCAGAGAGTCTGGGCCTCCCTGGAGCCCCGGAAAGTGACCCTCATCCCCATCACAGCCACAGGGATTGCAGGTCCCTGTGAAGGTCCGGGAGGCTGTGGGGCACCGAGTGCCTGGGGGAGGGCACCTGCTGGCCTGCGAGAGGAGGGGAGGGGGTTGCCCCTCCATATGCCCCAGGAGCTAGCTCATTTAGGTACTGGTGGCACAGGTACAGGTGGCAGGGGAGAGGGCAGGGGAGCAGAGCAAGGAAGGACAGTGAGAATGAAGGAGGCTGGGAGGAGGCAGGGTCCCGGCCACACCGGGGAAAGTGTGTTTTACTTGTGCCCTCTTTCCCTCTCTTCCAAGTCATGCTTCCTCCTGTCATGCTTGCCTCTTTCAGGAGGCCTTCCCTGACTACCCCTCCAGGTCGCTCTGGGCCTCCAGGGCCTGGGCAGGCTCATCTCCTTCCTGCATGCCCCAGCATGGTGCTGCCTTCGGGGGCCTCGTGGTTCTCCTGCCAGGCCTTGGCTGTGGGGTCCCCCTGCCCAGGAAGCCCTCCCCACCACAGAGAAGCCCCCGGTCAGTGTCCACTCCAGCCTGTGCACAGCCATTCCTGGGGTCCTGCTCCTGGCCAGGGACTGGTGTCTGAGCACTCATAGCCCTCAGGGTATTCAGTGTACCCCAGGGTACCCTAGCCCACCATCCTCCCTTCTGTCCACTGTTCGCCGAGGCCCCCCTGACAAAGGTCCGGTCTCCTGCACTGCACCCCAGGACTCTGATGGGGGTGGGAGGGAGACCAGAGGAGCCACATTTTCTGGAAGAAAGGGGAAAGAGAACCCCCCACTAGTCAGTGGTAGCAGAGTGTTCAGAAGAACTGCAGCCAGTCCCTCTGGTGACCCTCGAGAAATGTTTGTTCCATACAAAAGAAGTCGGTGATCATTGGTTTATTCAGGAGGGGAAAGCCCAAGCTGTATGTCGCCCTCTCCTCCCCTGGCCAGCCGGCCCCCACCCCATTGCCCCCCCCCGCCCCCCCTGCCCAGGGCCCTCGGGAGGGCTGGTGAGAGGAGGAAGGAGCCCACCTTGCTGCTCCTGCTCTGGTCCTCTCTCCAGACCCTGAGCCCCATGACAGCGTGCGACATGGAAGGTAGTCAGAGGGAGGAGGAAGACCCATGTGGCCAGTGGGTAAGCCACCCTTAAAAATTACAGCAGCAGGTACCTGAAAATTGCAAGTTACCAGCCGAGACAGTGTCCCCAGCCCGCCCACTTCCCGTCGCAGCGAGAACCCCAGGATTCCGCAGGTGCGTGGCACGTCCCTTGGGCAGCTGGGCCAGTGGCTATTTTCATGGAAGGATTGTACCATGTTGAGGGACCGGCTTATCTCAGCTGGTAGAAGAGGAGAGATCTTGGCTAAGACCATCCCAGCAGCCAGGAGAGCCCGTCCCCAGGGACCTCGGACTCGGCGTGGCTACGGTGACACCCAAAGTGGTTGGGATGATGGCTCGGCCCAGGGCTGCAGGCTCAGGCTGGGCAGCGGTCGGCAGGACCAGGGCAGGGCGCTCAGGGCCACTCTCCTGATGGGCCCTTTGGGCCCGTGCGGATGGCAGCTGGGCGCCTGTCATGGCCAGGCCCCTACTGACCACATCACAGGGAAGGAGCCTTGGAGAGAAATGGCCAACAGGCCTCGAGGCGGCAGGGGCACGGGCAGGAGAGGCAGGCCGCTCCCTCGGGGGCCCCAGCAATTACATCCAAGAGGAGGGTGGGGGGCTAGGCTAGTGAAGCCCACCTATGTCCCAGCCCTGCGATGGCTGGCCTCTGAGCACAGGAAAGATGGTGACCATTAGAAGCCCCAAGGCCGGGGAGGGGCCTGGATGGAGCGTGGCTGATGAGGGGGGGCGGGGGGAGGCTCCCTTCCACCCAGATGAGAACAGTAGCAAGAGCAGCAGGATCAGCCGGGGAGGGCAGGGGTAGCAGCGCCGCGTTGCTGCCTGCCTGGAACTCACGGGGCCTCGTTGGACCCCATCCCATTGCCTTTGTTGACGTAGAACGGCCGGTAGTGAGACTGTTGGGGGTGAAACAAGAGTGGTTAGGGAGGGCGGAGGGCAGCTGACCCTATTACCCAGACCCACCCTAGCCTAACCCCCCTGCACCCCACCCCTGGGGAAGCAGCAGTACTTCAAAACCCATGATTCTAGGGGCCTGTGACCTAACCCACAGGCTCTATTACCCTGTGACCAGGGTTGGGCCCCCATATTATCGGAGTCTCGGGGTTCATTTCCTAATCAGCTCATTCTCACCGGTTGATTGGTGAGCATAAACTTCAGCCCCCCCATCAAACCTTCTCTCTGTGGCCTAGGATCTCCCCACCACCACCCAGCACCGCCACGGCTCCCATTCGCACCACACCTTCACCTCTGCAGAAGGGCGCTGTGCTGTTACAGGTGCTTTGTTTAGAAGGACTCATGGAGTTTTTACAGCCGCCCAATTAAGTGGGTTACTAGTATCATACCCATTTTATAGATGAACAAATCAAGGCACAGAGAGGCTAAGCAACTCTCCCAAGGCCACCCAGCTGGTGAGTAGGGGAGCTGGGATTCAAGCCCTAGCAGTCCAGCTCCAGAGCTCCCCACCACCCCCTACAACCCCAACCATGTCTCTGAATTGCTCTGAGTCCCAAGGGCTTTAGGCATTTGCTTCTGTTCTCTCTGCACGATTCCCCTGACAGAGAGGGTACACAGAAGGCAACCTACTGCCCAGCCCGCCACGGATGGGGGCTCCCCAGCCCCAACGCCTCTCTCATCCCGGCCCCTCACTCAGGGAGCGTCCTCAGTGCGGAGCCAGCAACAACCTTCCCGCCAGCTCTGCGTGTGGCACCCCCTCCGCCCCCAGTCAGCTCACCTGGCCCTGAGAAATCTCCCTCCGGCCACGAGGAGGCCGGGTTAGCTGCTGCTTGACCTATGTGAGCACACTCAGCCTTCTGCGGGGCTCTGGAAGCGGCTTTGTCCCTGAGCTGGGTCAGAGAGTGGACCCTCCTCACACGCCACTGATGCCAGCACAGGAGACACCAAGGATGTTCCCAGCCGCTGTCTTCAACCTTCCAGGCCGGCCTGGAAACTGGTATCCCCTAGTAGCTCCTTGCCTGCCCTACAACTGGCCCAGAGCGGGACGCTGGGGAGAGGAGGGCTGTGGAATGTGGGGCCGAGTCCCTAGCTCAGACCTTGGTTAAGCCACTGATGAAACAAATGCAAGAGACAGAGGTGCCCCGGAAGGAGAGAGACGTAGCCCAAATCACACAGCTCTTAGCATCAGAACAGGGCCTGGACCCCAAAGCAATCGATAATAGACCTAGGAATGGCTCAAGTCTTTGTTTCTGGAAGGCTGGGCCACCCGACTCCTGCTACAGACGGAGGGATTGCAGCAGAGGAAGAATGGCTCACACGAGGCCCCACGGCAGGTTGGCACGAGGGCTGGGGCCAGACCCCAGGCGTCCTGGCTCCCAGGACAACCTTCCTCGTGTCCCAGCACCGGCCCCCATGCTTCCAGCACTGCTTGCCAGCGGCAGACACCAGAACCCTGCCCTGCCAAGCGTCTCCAGGTGGTAATGAGCTTTCTCCGCTGGGACCCAGGCTCCAGGAGGTGGAAGAGTGTGTGGCAGGCACGGCAAGGACTCAGTCCAGTAACAAAAACCCTGTTTTTTTTTTTTTTTTCCCTCCCTGTATCTGCTTTGTGCAGTCCTGCTGTCGCCGTGCCCCTGGGCCCAGCTCCAAATTACACACGCGATTACTTAGCTCCCATCACCAGCAAATTAAAGATTCTCTCCAATTAAACCAGCCCCAGCCACTGTGGCCCCGAGCAAATCACCTCCCCATGCTCTGACCTCCAAATGCAAAGACAGCAGGGAGCTGGGGACTCCGGCCCTTGTCCCCAGCAGAGCCATGATGCCACCCACATCTCGGGGCAGTTATCGGACTGCTTCAGCTCCAAGAGAGAAGCATTCCGGGAGGCGGAGGCCTAGCATGTGAAGGCAGCCCCCGCTCACTGAGGTCCCGGGCAGCGGTCAGGCCTAAAGGCTACCAGGGATCACCTCAACTCAGTACTGCCTTATAACACCGAAGAAACTGAGTCTCAAAGAGGGAATCTGATTCACCCGGGATCCCCTGAGCTGGCTGGGCCCCAAGGCCATGCTTTCCTGTGTGTGGCTCTTCAGGTCCTGGTTCAGGGCCATTAGCTATTGAACCCCTAAATATATCTGTTCCGGACTCTACAGCCTCTGTCTCATCATGCTATAACCCCAAGGGCCTCTGTGCTGTCAGAGCTGGGGAATGGCCCCGGGAAGGGGCAGGGGCACCCATCACTAGGATGTCCGTCCCCTGGATGAGAATTTCACACTCCCAGAGCTGATAGGGACATAATCATTCAGCAAGTACAGACACGCAGCCACCATTTGCCAAATGAAAAAAAAACCAGGGCTGCCCACTTTACAGATTAGAAAACTGAGGCCCAGAAAGTGCCCAGGTCCGCTGCCTGTTAGTCCCGGGTCTCTACTACCCTTTGCTGAACATAGGAATTCAGGCCACTGCCACCCCCTCCTTCCATCCCATGGCCCAGAGATGTCACATCCTCCCACCACGTCCCCTGGGCAACTGGTGACCACTTGTCCCCCGGGGAGCCCCAGTCAGTGCCCATTCTGGACGCGTCTGTGCCCAGGCAGGCTGTCCTGGCAGCCCCTCACTCACCAGCAGTGTCTGCTTGCCAGATTTCCAGGTCTGGGGCTGGGCCTTGGGGCTCTGGCTCCTGATGAGGGAAGGATAGCCTGCAGAGACGAGAGGCGCTGGTCGGAGGGAGCAGGGCCTGGCCGTCAGGGCTGCCGAGGCCCTAGCGGCACAGCTACCGGCTCCCAAGTGACCACCAAGCTCCAGCCAGCCCGCTACCAAGCACAGCTACCCCTGAAGAGGTGTGCAGCAGCCTCGGGGTGGGCAGGGTGGAAAATCCTGGGGAGGCCGGCCCAGGGGAGGAGGCACCCAGGCAAACAGAGGGAGGAGGAACAGGCCAGGTGGGCTGGGCCGGGCGGGGGCAGGGGAGCATTGCCCCCAAATCCAGGTCAGGATCTCATTGCTCTGTAAGGATGTCCCCCTGCACCTGCCCTGAAGGTGCCCCACGGCCCCGCCCCTTCCCACGGGCACAGCCGGCCAGGGCTTCCACCAGGAGGCGCCCTTTCCTACTGCCGGGCTGCCGGGACAGGGCCCACCCTTCACCACCCTGCAGGACCTCACACATCTTCTCCTTCAGCCTCACCCTGTTTCTGTGAGCAGTTTGCCCCGAGCTGCACCGCCAGGTAGTGGCAGCCAGGCTAGGAACCCAGGTTTTGCAGGACGCCCAAACCCGTCCTCATGTTCCTCCTGCCCCGTTCCACTGCCTGTCACCGGGTCCAGGAGCAGGAGGCTGGGGCTGGGGCCCAGCAGTCGTTTGCCATGTGGCCAAAGTCCATGGTTAAGACAGCAAGGCCACGGCGTTCTGGGCCTGGTCCTCCTGCCTGCCCTGCTCCCCTCAGCCCAGCGGGATCCGTAAGGGGCTCTGGTCCACAGAGCTGTGGGAAGCTCTCGGCCTCAGCCATCGGCCTGCAGGGACAAGCCATGGAGCCTAGGAAGGAGCTGACTCTGACCCCAACAGGAGAAGCTCAAGAAATAACAGGATCTGGCCTCGGCTGGGGCAGCCCAGGGCCCTGTTCTGGCCTGCTCTGAGGGGGGGTGCACTGGTCAAGCCCAGAAACCAGCTCAGCACCGCCAGGCCGCCAGCCGGGCTGACCTTTCCTTTTGGTTTGCATTTAGCAAGACGGTGGAGGCAGAGCAGAGAACCCAGGTCTCCCCCTGCATCTGGGGGTTGTGGGAGTTGCAACCTTAGAAAGGGAGGGTTCCATGGGGCCTGAGTGGCAGATGGGACAGAGGGGGAATTCAGATCTCAATTCTTAGTTCCCAGAAAGAAAAACCCATGCCAGCCACGAGAGAGGTGAGGATGGGGATGGGGATGGGGATGGGGATGGGGATGGGGATGGGGGGGAAGGTGTGGTCCAGGAGACCAGCCTTGTGCAGCAGACAGAAATCCAGGGGAAGGGTGAGCTTGAGCTAGTGGTGCTGGGGTGGGGCGGGGTGGGGCAGGGTGGGGCGATGCATCCGTCTTCCAGGGAACTCTGGGGAGGAGGACCAGGACACCCTAGAAATGGCAGAGAGCCCCAGAGGATGTCCCGTCTGCCCTGCTGTAGGAGGGAGAAGGGGAGGGAAGACAGGCAGGTACCAGGATTATTTTTAAACCGCCCACTGCCGTCCAGTGGTTTGGAAAACTCTGTGGTGGCCTGTCCCAAGGTGGTGAACTGATAGGGGACTTTCCCAGTGCCTGATGGGAGAGAGAGAGGCATTAGCAGCACGGCCTGGTCCCACGAGGGGCCAGAGGGAGTCACATCTCACCCTGGCGCGCTGCTACTCTGGTGGCCCTAGTAGGTGCAGGTGGGGCCATCCTCACAGGCGGGGCTTCTGCTTGCACACGGGCAGGCCCCGGCCCAGAACCCGCCATCCAGGGCTGCTCCCAGCTGATCTGTGTGGAGGTGACCACAGGTGTTCCTGGGCTCTTCCTCTGGGGCTCGGTGTATTTCAGGAGGGGCTCTCCTAGGGCAAGACCTTTGCCAGGGGAGGTGCTACAAGCCGATGGGGGAGATACTGGGGAGCATATGGAAGCTCCAAATCACACCAGCTGGGAGGGGACCATCTTCCCTTTGATCCAGGTTTGACCAGAGAGCAGGGAGTTGCTGCTGGGAGCCAGACAGATCAAGGCAAGTGCCAGAGTTTCCCAGCCCTGGCTTGGGGAGAGGACATCCCTGGGGGTCTTGCGGGCTGGGGACCCTCTAGTCATATTCCCTTCTAGCTGGTCCTTCCAAGAATCCCTGCCCTGGGTACAGGCTGGGATTCCAGCCTGGAAGGGATGGCTGAATGGTAAAGCCACCTTCGAAGACCACTGCTTGGGCGCCTGCCTCCCTCCGTCTCCCTAACCCCAGCCAGCCTGCTTCTCGTTGCTTCCAGGCAGGATGTCTCAGGGGTCAGAAGACAGACTGGCTTACACCACAGCCCACAGAGCTGTCCTAGGGCTTTTCAGAAGAGACACAAGGACCCTGGCCAACCTCAGGGGACAGGAGGCACTGACCCTTCAGCCTTGTCTGGGGAGCGGACTCAGACTCGGGAGGCTTTAGAGACGGTCCGGCCCTTCCTTCCTGAAGGAGGGCCCCTGACAGGACTCTGACCCTGCAGGTTGTTGGCGGCGGCTATGCAGCCACGGGGTTCTAGAGTCAACGGAGGCGTTGTTGCTGGATGAACAAAGTTGAACTTTGCAGCAGGAGGACTCAGAAGGTGGCCCTGACGGAGGCACCCTGGGGAGGTCAGGGGCAGGGGTGTGGAGTGTACGGCATCCCCAGCCCCCTGACAGTGCAGCTCATCGTAGGGACCAGCGTGAGGGAAGCAAGCTCCGACCCACGCCGGTGCCGCCGAGCCTCCCCTGACCGCTCCCTGGCTCTCGGGACAGGGTCTGTCCCCTCCAGGGTGGACGGCTGGTGAGTGACGGAGCAGAGACCATCGCAGAGCTTGGAGAGAGACGGGAGAAGCAGGGCAGGGTGGGGAGGGCTCACCTTTCAGAGAGAAGGAGGAGCTGCCTTGGACTGCGGGCAGGTCGTCAGAGCTCTGGATGGTGGAGGAGTACTCCCAGACCCTGGAGGTGTAGTTACCTGGCCGGACACAGGGAGAGGTGTCACACCGGTGTGGCCCAGCGTGGGGGGTGGGGGGCCGGACGAGACCATTTCTGCGACTCTGCCCAGTCCCTGTCACGCTTCCTGCCATCAGAGTTGTCCTAAACCACAAAGCGTCCTCATGCCCCTGCCCTACCTACGGGCCCACTGTCCTCAGACTCAGGTACCGAGTCCTTAAGCTTTCAGGGGCTGCTGCTGCACCCTGACCACCACCCCCACCCCCTGGCTTCACCTCCCTCAGCCCCTCCCCGATGCTCCACGTTGCACCCAGGTTGCCCCTGAGCAATCCGCACACACCTGGCTCTCTCTTGCCCCACCTGCTCCCCATCCCTAACAGATGTGTTGGGTCTTCTGGCATCGGCTTCCCTGTCATCTCCTTCAAGTCTTTGTGTACCTCAGCCCCAGGTCTCAGGTCATCCTTCACCCCCCCCCACCCCCCTGAGGCAGGGGATATGCCCGTCTGGCCCAGCATCACGTCCAGCGCCTGGCGCTGTGCCTGGTCCCTAGAAGATTCCATTGTATGGTTGGCGGGTGAATGAAAGAACAAATAAGCAAATAAACAGAAACACATGCTAAACTTTGGGACAAAGGCAGCAGGTCCAAGTCCTGAAATTCTGTTTGCCGAGATGAAGAGGCTGATGAGTGCCCCACAGTCTAGAGGAGAGAGGCAGTGGGGAGGGTGCGGAAGGACCAGCAGGAGCACCATGAGGGCACTCGAGTCTGGGGGGCTTCAAAGCCCCCCACAGTGATGCACCTGCTCCGGGCCCAGTCCTGGCGGTCCTGTCCCACCACTCCCTGCAGGAGGCTGGGGGCCTGACAGCGGGGCTCAGTGGTCAGAAGTGGCCAGGGCTGCCCACCCGCCCCTCGGTGAACCCCCTGCCACGGGGTCCTCCGGAGGCTCTCCAGGACGGCCCCCAGTGAGCACTGAGGGCCCAGAGGCCCATCCTTTCGTTCACCTCTTTGTCCACTCCTCTCTTCCGACTCGTGTTTGCTGAGCCCTCCTTCTGGGATTGCAGCAGTGAGCCAGACAGACCCAGCCTCTGCTCTCCCGGAGCGCACGGTCTACCCCGCATGTGGCGGTAACAACGCGAATCCAGTCCTGACACGAGGCCTGGGCATTGCCCTGCCACAGGTGCCCCTGACCGTCCAGATCTCCCGGGCCCATGTCCTCACCAAAGAGGCCCCTCCACTCCCCTCTTCAGACCTCCCGGTGCCACATCTGAGGCAGGGTTCTGGTGGAGCAGCCCCAGGCCCGGCCCCCTGCACACGGCTGGCAGGTACCCCAGAGCCTCCAAAAACCTGGGCCTCTGGAGCGCATGGCCCTACCCTTGGCACAACGGTGCCCTTGGTGCACCGGGCAGAGGGGTATCTGTGCTTGGCAGCTCTCCCGGAGGAAGCCACGTCTCCACCCCTCTCTCACTGTTTCTGGGTCTTTTTTTTTTTTTTTTTTTTTTTTATGATAGTCACAGAGAGAGAGAGAGAGAGAGGCAGAGACACAGGCAGAGGGAGAAGCAGGCTCCATGCACCGGGAGCCCGATGTGGGACTCGATCCCGGGTCTCCAGGATCGCGCCCTGGGCCAAAGGCAGGCGCCAAACCGCTGCGCCACCCAGGGATCCCCTGTTTCTGGGTCTTAAGTGCGCGTCACTCACCTGGCATGGCAGCAGTACCTCCCGGCTTTCCAGGGACAGCCCCCTTACATGCCACGCCATGCATTCTGTTTACAGCTACACTAGTCTGTTTTAACCATCGTGATTTCTCAACACAGGAGTGCACACAGATCAGTTAAGGACCCAGGTCCTCTGCAGGTCCCTGTGTCGCGATACTTGCTAAGAGAAGCTTCCACCCCAAACCCCTGCTTCAGTTTCCCTGGCTCACCCTTCAGGGAAAAGAAGACTTCCCTGGACTCAGGGATTTCCAGGGATGCTGAGGTGCCCGGCTCCCTCTCCGCAGCCTAACGAACGATGTCACACACACACACACACACACACACACACACACACACACAC
Source organism: Canis aureus (assembly GCF_053574225.1). NCBI lineage: Eukaryota > Metazoa > Chordata > Mammalia > Carnivora > Canidae > Canis > Canis aureus. The sequence continues at coordinate 18,067 of NW_027554475.1, forward strand.
ACACTTTGAGCTCAGTAGGACTCCTCCCCACCTGTCTTGGGGCCCCTAAGCCCATCCTAGCTCCCCACATTCCCCTCACATTGGGGAGTCCAGCCCCCCTGCCCATCGCCCACCCCTCACAGGCCCTCCCATCCCCTTGCTGAGCCGTCCTCTCACCTTTGGTGCCATAGAGATTGTTGAAGTTCTTCTGGTTGGTCTCCTTGGAGAGGCGGCTGGGGGACCCTGGCTGGTATGATGTCCTGGCCCCACCTGTGAAGCAGATGCAGATGAACCATCATTGCAAAAAGGTGAGTCTGGTTCAAGGTAGGCCCGTGGCTTCTGACCTGAGGGGGTTATTTGGGACTCCTTGTCCCCATCCAGCCCCCACTTTCTGTCCCAGGACCTGGGTTCCATCACTAAGACAGCTCTTCTGGGTCTAGCATAGGCAGCCACTTAATTTGCCCTCCCAATCAGGACGCTTAACAGTGAAAGGAAGACTGTTGGTAAGTACACAAGAGCCTCAGGTACAAACCTGGAGCCTCCTGCATAGACTGGTATGGTCACCCTCCCTGGGGGCTCTGAGGATCACCAAGGCTGGAAAAGCCAACACTTCTCTCCTGAGCCACTCCTTGCATGATGGAGACCCCAGAGGCTGGGAGATGGGGTGCCCATGATGAAGGAGGATCATGGCAGCTGTGGGGGGCACAGGTGTTGGGCCCTTGGCCAAGTGAGGGCTCACCAGTGATGATGAGCCGGTGCCCACGAACATCTCCCAGGTCCTTCCCCCTCCAGGGATAAGACCTTACATTACACAGAAGCCTCCAAATTTGGGTTCTCAGAACAATCTTGAGAGGCTGGCAGAGTGGGATCCATACTCCCACTTTACATGCTTCCCACATGTGTCAGCGTCCTTCCATCAGCTCCTCCCCTCCCACCTAACCAGCGACCCCACTCCCAGCTCTGGCCCACCACCCGGCCAAGCACCAGCTAGTTCTTCTGTAAGCCTCTGCCCTCTGGCTGCTCACACCTGGGTGCCCTCTGTCCATCACAGCCAAGCCTCTTCACAGAGCACACGGCCCCTCTTCCAGGGGCCTGGACACCAGCCTCCAAGGAGAAATCTCACTTCCCAGGCCTACTGCCCCAGAGTTCCCAGACTCACCTCGGGCCCTTGGGTGGCCTTGTCTCCCCATCCCCTTGCTGACTCTCCCTGGCCCTTCCCTCGCCTCTACCCTGAGCCTGGGAGCTCCCAGAGGGCAGATTTCCTCCTTCCTCCTGTCCTCAGTACAAGGGCAGGGACACCGGATGAACCTGTTTCTTCCACCTACAAATGTCACCGTCTGACTCAGTGACAAGCTGAAAGGCTTCCTAGCATCTGAGCCGAATTTCTCTCTTCTCAGGTGGGAGTACTGAGAGGGCAGTGACCTACCCAATGTCCCCAGGTCCTGGATTGAGGGCAACATCTTGGCAGGTCTGTGTCCCTGCCTCTACCCCCAGCTGCTCTGCTCCCCTCCCCACGACCCGCAGTGGAACCCACACCCCCCTCAGCCTCCTACGGAGCAGGGGGCAGCCAAGCAGGGGCCAGCTGGGGAATCAGTGCCCATCAGGGTCCTCGGAATGACTGGCCAAGGTAAGGGACACTGGGGAGGCTGGTCAGTGCCGCTTACTGGCTCCCCCGCTCCCAGGACTAGGCCCCCCAGACAGCACCCCGGGGAGGAAAGGGGCAAGGCTGGCGGGCCTGGCCCACACCAGGAATGTGGGGCAGGGGGGACTTGGGCGCTCAGGTGCCTCACCAGGTCTCTGCCAGGGCCCAGGTGTTGTTTTCAAATTGGGTGGAGAGACCAGGTTCCTCCCACTGAGCTCATCTCTCTAAATCCCCAACGCCCTTCCCACGGTGTGTGTGCGCGTCTGAGGTGTGTGAATCAGTGCCCAGGCCCCGGAGGCTCCCCTCCCCAGCGCCTCGTGCCTTCCCCACGTCTCCACGGCTCCTTCCTCACCTTTCCTCACACCCCCCACTCTTCTCGAGACCACCTTGACACACGTGCACACAAATACACATGCCCTTTATTTGAGGGCTGACACACCTGGCACACCCACCCTTATGTAACGGGCATTGTTGTGGTTTGTTGCTGGTGCAAAAGAATGCAACAGGCTTCCCCAGGGCGAAGACAGGCAGGCTCTGGTCTATACCTCCACCCAGACTGGCACAGGCTGGGACCGTCCAGCGCCCCGAGAAGGAGGGCTCAGGGCCAGGCTGCGTGCAGGGAGGGACAGGCGAGGAAAGGTAGGCCAGCCACCCGTCTCCCTGCCCTTGAGGAGCAGAATGGCTCTGGGGGACCAGCCCCCCCCACAGCACTACCAAGACTCGAGCAGAAGCAGAACCCAGCTCAGGCCTGGCACACGGTTGCTGGTGAAAACAGCAGCCGGGAGACCCTCTGGAAGGAAAGGGAAAGAAGTGTTTGGCCTGGAGGCAGGGGCCGGAGCTCCAGGGAGGGGAGCCGTGGGGGGCAGGGTGCCAGTAATGTATCTCTGACCTGGATGCTTCTGAGGACGAAAGAGGACACCGCTCGTGGTTCCTCCGGGACAGCGGGTATGGGCCAGCACTTCCCCAGGCAAACCTAGCGATGGCCACTCTGCCACAGGGGGACCCAGCTGGGTCTCCAGAGCACCCTTAGGGGCAGGGTGCCCTCCCTTACCCTTGGGCGTGAGGTACATGGAGTATCTCTTCATGGTATCAGGTGCGCTCCACTCGCTCGCGTAACTGTTAGTATAGTTGTTCATGTAGCGATGGTCAGCCCCTGGGAAGGACAGAGGTCACTCATCAGAGGGGCAGGTGGGGAGGAGAAGCTGGCCCCTGGGGATGCCCAGCTGATGGGCTCTGCTGGGTCGGCCCCTGGCACCCTGGCCCAGGCACAGGCAAGGTTCTCCAACCTCGGAGCAGGCCACGGCCTGCCCAGCATGCCCTCTGCTCCTGAGCTGCGAGGAGGTGAGAGAGGGGCTGCAGTGAGCCACCTACTTCCTCGACGGGCCCTTGGGAGTAACACGCTAGGCACAGCACTTGGCACTTTACAAGGTGCTGTGTACAGCGCCCACCCTTGGGCTGGTATGGAGATCCTCATGTGACAGACAAGGAAACTGAGGCTCAGGAGTTAAGCAAAGTCACTTGCCCAGTGTCACACGGCCAATAAGAGCAGAGTTGGGGGCAGCATGAGCCCTCATCCCTACTTCATCACTTTGTCCCAGCCACGTTCGGCAGCCCAAGGGGATGGGTTGGGGTCCTCGCATCGGCCTCCACGGCCAGGGATCCAGCCGGCTGAGCAGAGGCATGCAGAGGGGAGTGAGCTGAGTTGGGGGGGGGGGGTGCTGACTCTTCCCTGCCCCACCCCGCCCTCAAGTATACTCTCAAACCCAAACATATCTGTGGTGCCTCGCTGGCCTTCCCCCAGCTGCCCTCTACCCCACTCCTTCCTCTTACTGCTTCTCCACCTCCTACTTTCCCTCTGTCCTTCCCTCTCTGTCTCCCCAGGGCAAGAGAGGGAATGAATGGCTCAGGCCCTCATCCTTCATCTCCACCACCCGTACCTAGCAGGGGCCTGACACACAGGAGGCAACCCCGTGTCTTCCCAGGTGTTGGCCCAGCCCTCCTCCCATGCTCCCCATCCCCCCACCCCCAACTCCACAAGCTCAGGAGGACTATGTTCTGGTGCCTCTCAGTCCCCAGGCCTTTGAGGGTAGGACTGAGTCTCTGGTCTGATGGGTAGGCTGGCATCCAGGAGGAGAGGAAGTCTGACTCACTGGCCACCCGTTTCCCCCCCCACCACCACCCCCTCATATGCACATACCACCCTATAGTCAGACACACTCCCAACAACAATACAGCAGCAACCAACAAACTAACAAACCCACGTGGAGGCCCAGGGCTCCAGGCACAGGTGCAGGGCTGCTGACATCAGCACCGATCCTGCTCCCGGCAGCACCTTCCTGTACAGGGCACAGGGCACAGGCCCACACCTGCTCAGAGGCTGTGGCCAACCAGTCATGACCTAGAAATGGCATATGGATGGGCAGCAGGCAGAGGTCCCCACAAGGCTCATGGGCCACCCTGGCCCAGTCACAGCCATCCTCATTTGTCTGGCCAGACCTCAGCAGAGGCCCTCCCCCTCCCCAGGCTTGTACCCCAGGGACCATGATCATCACACACCCCAACTGCTCTGCATGGCCACCAGCCATGGGAAGACACAGGAGACCGAGTAGCTGAGTGTAAATCCTAACTACGTCCCCAGCTCAGCTACATGCCCTTTGAAAAGCTACTTCTCAGACCCTCGGACCCTCAGATCCTTGGCCTTCTCGTCTGTGAAATGCGCTGCATTCTGCAGGGAAAGTAAGCCCTTGTAAGCAAAGAGCTCACAGGAAGCCAGCAGGCAGGGAGTCCTCAGGCACTGCCAGCCACCACCGTTAATGTCATCACCATTGTCATCAGAAGGAGGATTTCAGGATCCAAATGCCTCTTGAAGCCAAGTGGTTGTCTTGCTGCAGTGACTCATGGATCCCTCAGGTGTAACTGAATGTCCCCCACATTTCACAGGAACTCTGTGTGATGTCACCATCACCAGATATATAGATGCACCCCTCAACTCCAGCACACCTGCACACTATTACCCCCTCCTCATCCCCAAGAAATCACATGCTCCATCTGGAGACAAAAGACAGAGACCACTTCCTTGGGGTGTTTGGGCCAGAAGTGTCCTTAAAGCCCTGTGTTGGGCCTGGGCCACAGGATGGGGCCTTGGGGGAAAGTGCTCTAGCTTCAGATCCTGAAGGGATTGGGTTGGGCTGGTGAGAAAAGACTTAATGGAGTAGTTTCTCAGATGAGGAGGCTTTCTGTGAGGTGATTCAATTGGCCTCCATGGGGGACAGCATGACTCACAGAGAAGCTGACTTCAGGGGAGCTGGTGAATCACTGAGACATATGTGCCCCATTGTCCCCAGCCCAGCCCACTGGGCCAGTTCCAGCCTCCCAGCTCAACACCACTCAAGGCAGCCACGGTGACAGGCAAATCTCCCTCCAAGCGTGATGCGGTTCTAGGTCATGTCTCCAGGAGTCTGCAAAGTCACCAGGTTAGCATCTGGCCCTGACAAGTGGCATCATCCACACAGCTGCTGGACTGGGCCCCATCATCAGATGTAGATCTGAATGAAATTAATCCCCGAGTTTGATGGATGACCTGTAGAGAGGAGGCATTTGTGCAGCCGGGGCCCAGATGCCCACTGTCCTTGAGGGCCCTTGGAACACCGCATAACCTTGGCAGCCGGTTCAATGGAGGCTACAATCCCTGAGTCCCAGTCCCAACACCTTGGGCAGGACAAGTAGTTTGGAACAATGAGGGGCCAACTGGCTGGATGCTGACCCAGGCAGCAGGGATCGGCCTGGGAGGAAAGTGCCCAGGGCCCTGGGGCAGGCCCTGGGCAGGGCAGACCTACCGTTCTCCATGTGGTTCCTCTCGATGAAGTTACGACTCAGATCCGCCTTGCACATCTTCTCAACATGGCGCATGCACACATTGAGCAGGTCATCCTTGAAGTTGCCAAGGGACTGTCCCAGGCCCTCCCCCTCCAGCAGAACATGGTAGGTGGGCAGGGGTGGGGGGAGGGAGTAATTGCTCATCAATGCACCAAATTCCTACCAAGGAAGGAAAGAAGCCATTAACTCTATAGGTCTTTAGTAGCTGGGGGGGACCCTTCTCTGCAGGGAGTTCTCAGTCCAGCTGGAAGGCTCAACGCTGGGAGCCAGACAGGCTGGGTTCTAGGCACAACTCTGCTACTAACTAGCCCCCCTTGGGTTTGACTAAACTCCACTAGACACTAACAACCTTGAGGGCACTAGTCATCAGATATGGGACTGCATGGTCCCCCCCGCCGCCACACACACACAACTGGACACATCATCCTACCTCGCAGGGGTTGATGAGAGTGATACAAGCTGTGATGTCTTTGGGAGTAAAAACACTAGGAGCTTTTCTAGAACGCTCTGGGTCAGTCATGGTGCTACCTTCACCTTTTCATACCACGCTCGAAGCCTGCCTCTGCACTTTGTGCTTCTCTCTTCCCTTCCCCCTCACTGGAAAGTCCCTCTTCTTTCTCAAACCTTTATGAGCCTTCAAGACCCAGTTCAAATTCCACCTCCTCTACAAAGCTGTGTTAGATTACTCCCACGTGCTTGCCCTTCCCAGAGCTTCCATAGGCACTTATCTCCTGAACCACATGCTTTATCATTTAATTACATACTCTTCTGTATTGCTCTCTAATTGTGCATGTCTTATCTTCCCAGCTGAATTGCAGCTCCTTGGGGGCAAAAACCATGTCTTCTACTTCTCTATTCTCTGCAGCACCCAGCAGAGTCCTGGGCATGTAGTGGTACCCAAAACTCTCCAGCAGTTGGAAGGATGAGTGGATGAATAGACAGATAAAGTCAAGGATATCACATGGGCAGCACTTCTACAACACACCCCATACCCAGAGCACACCTCACTAGTCAATCCCAGAACTCTTTCCTTCTGAGCCTGGAGCACTGTTAGTACATATCAACTGAAGTTGGTACAAGGTGATATTTGCTGCCATCTTTAGAGTAGGCAGGGAAATGGCTTGGATGGAAAAGTTAAATGGACAGATGGAATGGAGGAAGGAAGGAAGGAGGGATGGATGAGGAATGGTAGACAAATGGATGATGGACAGATGGATGCTGGATAAAGGTCTGGGAAGGTGGACCTAAGGATTGAAGGATCGAATGGTAGAAGAGTTGCTTTGTACCTGCAGAAACAGCACCGAGTCACTGATGCTCTGCATCTGCTCTCTGGTCTGCTTGTCCTCGTGCAGCACCTTGGCCCTCTCATCCAGAGCATCCACAATCACCTTCACTTGGTCCACAGCATCCCGCTCCCGCTGTTCCAAGGCAGCCCTCACCTCTTCCTTTTGCTTCTCCAGGTCCCGCACCAGGTCCTGGAAGTTTTGCTCTAGGATAGCCTTCTCACTGGTGGTGAAGCTCTGGGTCCAGAGTGAGAGGAGAGAGGAAGGAGGGTTTCAGGAATTTTAAAAACCTCCCTAGCCAAGTGTATTGTTAGGTCCCCACCCCACAGTCAGAACCAGGGCATTTCTACTGCCCCCACCCAGCAAGCCTGTTTGGCTAAGAATCTCATTCAAGGGATGCCATCTATTGACAGAGATGGCCAGGTTTGTTTACAGCCAACTCTTATCTGTGACTCCTCCCCTGGGTGGGTTGACTTGAGCCATCATTCCAATCTTGGGTGACTCCATGGACCCAGAAATTCTCCTATGAGTCAGGTTGCACTTAATGAAACCTCAACTAGAACCAAACATCATTCAGAAAGTGAATTTGACAAGCTGTTTATGCAGCCAGGGTCAAGAGTCAGTGATTTCAGATTATGGTTTCTAATTGCTCAAACCATAGCAGTCATGCATCTAACCATACTGGCACAAGTTAAAGGTCAACGTCATGCATTTGGTGGCTGGGTGGTCTGGTGGGTGGAGCAGACAGCAGAGGATACTGGAGGACACAGTGGAGGACAGGTTGATCTAGGGTCTTGATTTGCTGGGATGATGTCAAACGAGCATGAGGTAATGGATAAGATCCCAACTGAATGCCTGGCCTAGACGTAGAAGGGAAATTGGTGGGGATGCCAGAAGGGTGGGTAAACCCAGAAGAAATAAGTGTGGGGTGTTAATGGGGGCCTGAGGCCTGGAGCCAACGTCTCTCCTCCTGCCAGTCAGGACAGGCAGGTTGAGCATAGAGCAAGGCCAAGGTCTGGGGGTGGCTCACCTTGATGCGGTCCTTCTCCTTCTGCCACTTCTCAGCCTCATCTTCAATCTCAATGATCTTGAGCTGCAGCTGTTCCTTTTGCAGTGACAGCTCTGTCTGCAGGGAAGGAGCCAGAGTTGGAGAATTCCGGGGGAGGAGGTTGAAGAGCACCAGAGAATCAGGGTGTGGGCCCAGCCAGGGAGCCAAGTTGGGCAGGGCTCCCCACTCAGCCCTTCAGCCCATATTCTGCAAACAGTCGCCGGGACCTCAGAAATGCCAGGCATCACACCTGTCACCAGGGATCTGGCAATAAGTCAAACACTATGTTGCTGTGAACTCGGGCCTCGGGGGCTAGACATCCCAGCCACGCCTTTAGAAGGACCAAACCTCTACCAGGTCCCTCCACCCAAAGTGAGCAGGAGGGATGGTTCATTTATGCCCCCCCCTTCTTTCAATGGATTTGAGGGCCCTAGAGAGAGGAAAGGAATCTCCTGCTTCCTTCAAGCTTAGAGAAAGGGGACACAGCCCAGCTTGGCCCAGCCCAGCCCAGGGAGTGTCCTGGGGCCGTAAGAGTATGCAGCGTTTCTATGCCATGACGTGGGGCCTGTGTTGCAAGCAGGAGCCCGGGCTGCAACCAGCAGGGACTCCGTCTGGACAGGTATAGCTATGAACCTGTTTATGGGAAAGGCAGTGCAGTCTGCAGTTTGGGCAAGATAGGGGCTTCTATTCAGGGTCTCTGGAGGAGGCTTGGCCAGTGAGGCAGTGAAGGGAGGAGGAGGGAAGATCAGCAGAGATTCCAGGCATCTCCAATCAGAGGAGGACACAGGCTGCTGGGGTCTGGGGTGAGGTTGAGAAGAGGATCCATGAGGGGTGCCTTGGGATGTGAGCTCTAATGGATATGGAAAGTATGTTCCTTCCATTTGGGGAAATTCTTTCTCTGGAAAGCAGCTACAACAGAGACAAAAGGGGGGCATGAAGCTAAGGCCAAGCCCATTCAGCCGAGTCAAGAGGAACCTCTTTGTTCTAGCTGGGGCCCCTGCCAGTGCTCTCAAAGTACCCTCCAGCTTGGAAGGACTGGTGGGTGATCTCCACCCACAGGCAGAAAGACTAAGGCATCCAAGAATGCATTGGGGTGCTCATGGTCTCCCCACTACCCTGGGTTTTGAGCGGAGATCTGTGCCTTTCTCCAGCTATCTCTTTGAGGAACCCACAAGAAAAGTCAAGATGAGGAAGCCACAAACCGCTAGGAATGTGAGCTCTGTTGGCAAGGAGTCCTGAGAGGGATACAGACTTTGGCACGTGTTGCCTCTCTGGAGGGCTCCACCAGGCCAGCAGGGTGCTCACTGGGTTCCCTCCACAGACACCTGGGGAAGTGGATTGGTGGTGGGGAGAGCTTCCCTGGCTTTCTTGGAAAGGGTGCCCAGAGCTCAGGGAGCTAGTAGAGGAGATGGGAAGGCCCAGTCAAGAGCTGTGGAGGTCCCAGACGGAGAGCCCCCAATCCCACCTTGCACCCCCTCTCTGCCCACACATACTCCTGGGCTCTCCAGGCAAAGAGACTCCACATTCTCAGGAAGCATCTGCCCCACCAGTAATGGGTTGCAAACCCCACAACATGGAAAATGCCATTCGCAGAGATGGAAAATGATTGTCAGGAGGAAAGGAGCGAAAGGAGATGAGGATAGGATTCAACCTTATTTCTAGAAAAAAGCTGGGGAGAAGCCAGGTGCCAATAGACACAGTGCTGGGAGAGTGGGGAGCAGAGGGATGAGACCCCACTGTGGATGCGCAGACTCACCCTTCACACACCCCGAGAATGCAGAGCCCAAGAGCCCAGAACATAGCAGGTGGCAGATCCAGTGGCCTGGAAGATTCTGAGCCATAAGGAAGAAACAAAGGGCTGGGTGATGGGTCTGTGCCAGGCACCTGGCCCACCCCAGGAGAGCTCCTGAGCCTGGCTCCAGGTCAATGGGACAGCTGGAAGCCATCCTCACTGCGGCTGACACCTCCTGACCTGGCGGAAGCGGGGCGGGGGCGGGGGAGGGTGGCACTGGTCCCTGGGTTTCTTGCCCCTACCTTGGCACCCACAGAACCAGGCCTGATGGTGGACAGGAAAGCTGAGAATGAAAGTGCGTTCACTCTCACCTGTACCTGTGTGGGGCCTGTACCCAGGAGAAAGGACAGTGTGGGGGATCCAGGAGAGAATCCGTCCAGAACTTGGGACTAGGAGTCCAAACATTTGAACCCAGTTACCACCACTTCCAAGCAGGTGGCATTTGCACGTGACTTAAGTTCTCCATGCCTCAGTGGGTCTATCTTTCATGGACATAGTAAGAGGATCGCCCCCCGGGGATCATGAGATGACTTGGGAACAGGGAAATGAAGGCCTTAGAAAGAGTCCAGGGGGGATGCCTTGGTGGCTCAGCAGTTTAGCACCACCTTCCGCCCAGGGCGTGATCCTGGAGACCTGGGATCGAGTCCCACGTTGGGCTCCCTGCATGGGGCCTGCTTCTCCCTCTGCCTGTGTCTCTGCCTCTCTCTCTCTCTCTCTCTCTCTGTCACTCATAAATAAAGAAAATATTTAAGAAAGAAAAAGAAAGAAAAAAAGAAAGAAAGAAAGAGAGAGAGAGAGAGAGAGAAAGAAAGAAAGAAAGAAAGAAAGAAAGAAAGAAAGAAAGAAAGAAAGAAGGAAGGAAGGAAGGAAGGAAGGAAGGAAGGAAGGAAGGAAGGAAGGAAAGAAAGAAAGAAAGAAAGAAAGAAAGAAAGAAAGAAAGAAAGGAAGAAGAGAAAGAAAGAGTCCAGGCCAGCATCATATTGTGTGGGGCACCTTCCATGGACTAGGAGCCCTGCCGGATGCTCTCACTCACACCAGGCCTGGAAGAGGGGCCGCCGTGTGGCGAGCAGGCCAGCAGGGTACAGGTGAGCGAGAGGGTGGGCACAGGTGTTCGGTGGTACCACTGCATTGGGTCCAGGGATAGTGTGTACACTGTCGGGACACAGGGGGAAGCGTGCACACAGGTGCTTGCATCGTGGAGAACTGAAGCCTGGAGGCCATGGAGGGAGAGAACGGGACGAGGCTAGGCCAACCTTGCCAGTGGGAGGAGGTATGAGCGGAGCAGATGAAGGCCCGAGGAGTCCCGTGGAGTGAGCAGAGGTGCTGGGGGTCCCTGCCAGGAGCCGTGGGAGCACGAGGGTGGGGGCCTACGGGTGAGAAGTCTCACCAGACAAGCACGGATTCACTGGCCAAGAGGGAGGAGGAAGCAGGGAGTGAGTACGAAGGAAGGGTGTTAGAACCGGGAAGAGCCCAGACCGAGGGCGAGGGAGTCAGACCCTGGGGGCCATCCTGCAGAAGGGAAGCGGGGAGGCGGGCAGCAGGGCTGGCTGAGGTGTAGCGAGGGGAGCCAGAGGTGTCCCCCGGTGACCCGAGAGGGCAGGAGGGGGAGGCTCCTGATCTGGAAACATGCCAGGGCAGGGTCAAAAGTAGAGACGCACTGTCTGCAGCAGTGGGCGGACGACTCAGGGCAGGGGAGAGACTCATCTTATTTTCTTTGGGGCGCAGGGGATGTTGGACACAGGCTGGGAGGGGGCCTCGCAAGACCTGACTTGCAGGACATAGCAGGATGGGGGAAGGGGCCCGGGACTGGGAGCTCTGCACTGCCACCTCTGGGATGAGGGCTCCCCGCTTTGGAGGAGGGTTTGGAGTGTGCAACCCCTCCCTGGGGATGTATCCAGCATCTATGTGGCTCTGGGCAATTTTTCCCCTGCTAATAGGGCCGCACAAAGCTGGAAAAGGCAGGACAGGGATGCCTGGGTGGCTCAGCGGTTGAGCGTCTGCCTTTGGCTCAGGGTGTGATCCCGGAGTCCTGGGATCAAGTCCCACATTGGGCTCCCCATAGGGAGCCTGCTTCTCCCTCTGCATGTGTCTCTGCCTCTGTGTCTCTCATGAATAAATAAATAAATTTTTTTTAAAAAAGGTAGGATGTAGGAAAGAATATAACACAGGAAGGCTCCCAAATACTGGGTGCCCCCCGCAACATGAGGAGAAGGAAGGACCCAAATTGTGTTGTTGAGTATTACTATGTGCCAGGCGTTTTCTTCTTGAATCTGCAAAGGTCGTTACCCCATTTTACAGATGCGAAGCTAAGGCCTAAAAAGATGATGAACTTTGCTGAGTTCTCACAGCTAGAAAGCCCTTCCGGGCTCAGATCTCATTATGTGTCCTCTTAATCTCTAGGCTCTGCTCCGAATCTTCCGGGACAATGTCCCTTCACTCCTGCTAATTTAGGCCTGCCCAGGCTCCCCTGCTCACCGATGGAACAGTCTGGTCATCCTGCCTCTTCCCTCGTCACCCCCTTTTTCTCCTGGCACCCTCATCGCCCCCGGAGGCCCCAGCTCTCTCTCCCTCCCCCTCCTCTCTTGGAATCTGACTAAAGCCCCTGATATTTGATGTGGTCCCAGCTCCCCACCCCTCCATCCCTGCCTCCACCTCCCTCCTCACTTCCTCTTACTCCTGGTTCATTCCCTCCACCCTGCCCAGGCCTGTCCCTAAATGCCTCCTTTGTTCCCTGCTCCCACACTCGTCAGGTTGCCTCTCGCACTGCTGCCTGGGATGGGCCCTGGGCAGGCCACCCTGCCGCAAATCCCTCTGGCCTTGGGGAAAGCAGAGGTTTCCCTGAGAGCAAAGTGATGGCACAGGCCCTGGTGGCGCCCCTGATCCGACAGGCCTGGGCCTTGGGGTACAGAGACACCTGAGCACTCACCTGGACATATGTACCTGCGCTGCCCCCCGGGGACAGGGGAGATGAGGCTGTGATCCTCCTCAGGCTTGGTTTAACTACATGGGCCGTTGGCTCTGATATTTGCCAAATGAGCCAGTTAATTGCCAAATTTGTACTCTCAGACAAATGGTAATTATCTGGATAAGAATCTGAAATGCTGGATAGATTTCCCCCATTTCCACCCAGATGTCAAATAGCCCAGTACTCGTCCGCTTGACTGGGGCTTATGGTCCCTTCTGCTTCCTCAGGTGTCAGGACAGGGACAGGGCAAGAGGATGCTAGACAGAGTCACACCCAGGTTGTCTCCAGACCAGCGGTGGGCCCTTGAGAAGGTCACCCCACCTTTCCCCAGGCCTCAGTTTCCTTCTGGTGAGGTAGGACAAGATGCCCGATTCCCAACCTGGCTACACATTGGAATCCCAGAGGGAGACTTAAAAAATACAGATCCCAGGCCCCCAACCCCCTGAACGAGCACCTCCCGGGGCAAAGAAAGGCCCAAGAAGCTGTGTCTTGATTCTCCAGGTGATTCCATTCTGAGGACGGCCCCCAGGAGAGCCTGCCATCCTATGAAAACCAAGTGTAAACTGGTGGAGGTGGAGAGGAAGGAGCCACCAGAAGAGTCTGAGTCCCAGCTCTGCCACCCTGTGCTGTGACTCTGGGGACGTGTCCTGACATCTTTGGGCCTATGTCTTCATCTATAAAATAGGTGCAGTAGCTCACGCCCTGTGGGGCTGCTGTCAGGAGTAGGGTAAACACCTGGCACATAGGTGCGCTCCATAAAAACCGGAATGTCTCCCAGCCTGTCACTTTCTTGCCCTGTCTCCTGTCTCTAAAGAGTTTACAAGATAAACTGCTTCCCCTCAGAGGTCGCCTGTCTCTTCTCTTGCCCACCCTGTCCCGGAGCACCCCCCCACAGCCCCCACCATTGACAGGATCCCCCAGGAGAGTCACCTCTGCCTGGCCTGTACCCCAATCGCAGGCACCACTGTCTGCCCCAAGTGCCCACACCAGCACAGCTCCCAGAGCCCACGACCGACCGGTGATCGCCACGCCCGGTGACCTGGTGGCTCAGCCTCCGTGGAAGAACTGGGAGAAGCAAAGCCACAGGGCAGCGGAGAGAGGGGAACCGAGCCTGCTGGGGGCAGGGGAGTTGCTGAGGGCTTGGTCCACATGGGGATGAGCCGGGAGCTCATGCTCCCAGAGCCAGCCTCGGGCTGAGCGCCCCTCCACACAGGGAAGGGCGGCTGGAGGAGGAGGGGCCAGGCAGGCCACCCCCCCCACCCCGGAGCACACAGTCATTGGCCAGGAGGAGTCCTCCATCCTGACCCAATGCAGCAGGAGGGACTTGGGATAGACAGGAGGGGCCGTGAGACACAGAAAAGGTGCATATGAACATCGTGATCTCATCAGCCTAATCCAGCCTGGGAAACGTCCAGAGGCAGGGGCGTGGATTGGAGTACACCTGTGGGACCCCTTCTAACATGTGGAGTGGACCTGGAACATTCTGACCTTGGGTCCACCAGAGGAAGGATCGTCGTGCTTTCACGTCAAGTGGCCTTCTCTCCAACGCCGCCTCTGCTCAGAGGCTACAGGTAGAGTCGAAATCCAGGAGATGAGCACCCACGGCCTTGGCTGTCATCTGCAGCCTCATGCAACCATTCGAGATAGGTCAAAGATGACCTCACCTGGGCCTTCACCAGCTGGCCTGCAGAACAGGTTCTGGACAGGGCTCCTTGCAAAAAAGGGTGTGTGGGCTGATGTTTGGGTCTGCAGGGGATGCCTCCAAAGGATGCCAGGATTGACACGCTTATTCATTTCAGTCAATCAATCCACTAACCCTGCTGTGTGCCAATGTCCCCCACGTCTGACCTACTAGCAAAGCCAAGCCTACACAAACAGTCGTGCTCCAGCCCAGGCTCCTGGCCACTCCATGCCTCTCCCTGCCTACCCTCTGCCGCTGGTGCACACTTGTGCACACACATACACACACACACACACGCTGTCTGAAGCCCCCATTATTAACGTCACTCCCGTGGACCATTTTCCCCGGAAAGCACAGGTATCCTGAATCCCACCTCTTCGATGCCCTTCCCCTCAGTTGCTCTCAAATATTGGAAAAGAGTGGCTCCTGGGTGGCTCAGTGGTTGAGCATCTGCCTTTGGCTCAGGGTGTGATCCCGGGGTCCTGGGATCAAGTCCCTCATCAGGGACTTCGGGGTCCCCTCGGGGAGCCTGCTTCTCCTTCTGCCTGTGTCTCTGCCTCTCTGTGTTTCTCATGAATACGTAAATAAAATCTTAAAAAATATATATTGGAAGAGAATTAGGAGACTTCTTCCCCCCTCTCTGAGCTTGGAGAGGTCCCTTCCTCTCCCTGGGCCTGTGTGCGTCCCTGCTGCAAGGTGAAGGAAGAGACAGATGAGATTGCTAGGACTCCAGCCAGCCCGGCATTCCACCCTCTACGATTTGATGTTGATCTACAGCTGCTTCTGTGTAACTGGGCGGATGCTCTCCGGGCTTGTTTGTGCGTCTGAGCTCTGCCTCTTGACCTACATCATGAGCCTTCAAGGGCGAGAGCTCTGTCTCTGAGTCCTATGCAGCCCCCCAAGCACCAGAAGGTGAACTCGAAGTTCCCAGTGCCTCCACAGAGGGTTGCCTGAGACCTTCCCATCCTCCAGAGACACCTGGGCTTTCCTCAGGTGATACTCTGGTTTCAGATGCAATTTGCAGGCAAACTCTAAGAAACAGATATATGGGTGACTCAGCGGTTGAGCATCTATCTGCCTTTGGCTCAGGTAGTGATCCCGGGGCCCTGGGATTGAGTCCCACATCGGGCTCCCTGCAGGGAGCCTGCTTCTCCCTCTGCCTGTGTCTCTGCCTCTGTCTCTCTCTGTCTCTCATGAATAAATAAATAAAATCTTAAAAAAAAATACAGATATGCAAGAGTGTATATTGCTTGTGGTAGAAGTGAGCACCTGAAGCCACTGCCTTCTTGGCACCAATTTGCCCCCTCCTCATCCCTGACATTTCCAAGAATCCAGGGACTCCATGGCGGAGTTTGAAGACCACCAATTTAGTCCCACACCATAGGGAACCAGGACCGAGAGAACGGAAGGGCCTTGTCCGTGGTCCGACAGCTACCTAGAGGTAAAAACCAATGCTGGAACTCGGTTGGGTGGGAGACCCAGAACACCAGCCTGAGGCTCTGCACTGTTTTGGTTGCACCCAGTGAAGATGATTGCCCCTTGGTTCTGTTTTGGTTTCCCCAGTAAGCTCCGGAAGCATGGGTTCCACGGCCCTGCCCTGTCACTGTGTCCCAGCCTAAGGCTAGAAGCCGGGCTGGGGTTGGGGGTCATCCAGGAAGTGGGAACACCTTCCTGGGCTAAACAAGACTCCCAAAAAGGATCTTTGGGTCTTATCCCACTTGTAACCCATCTCCTTCTGCCCAGAGTGTGGGCGAGGGGCACCATAAGAGAGTAATCAGCCAACTCTCCATCAGGAAGACTGGGCGCAGAGGGGTCCTGGGCTGCCCTATTCAGATGGGTTGAGAAGCTGTTGAGGAAGGCCAAGTGTCCCACACTGAGCACCAGGAGGTTCGCCCCGGCAGAGGGGTGGGGGTGCCCATGACTGCCAGCAGCATGGCTGTCGTGGGACATTGGGCCCAGCATCTGTGCAGCAAGGGGCAGCAACCACAGCTGAGCCTTTGGCCCAGAACACCTTCTCCGTGTGCAACACTTTCACAAGTCTCCACACGCCTCTGCTCCTCCCCACGGAGGTACAAGGCAGGATCACACAGGCAGCACTCATGCAAACACACTTGCATATCGCGCGTACAAATGTATGCGCCAAACACCCACATGTATATGAAGCACATACACGTATATGGACAGCCCACCCACCCACAGACAGCAACCCTCCCCAAGTGTGTCCACATACAGGCACAGATGTACACACATGTGACCACACACAGCCCAATGAAAGAAAGGGACGAAGGAGGCCATTGGGGAAGTTAAGGGACTGGCCAGGGGATCAAGTAAGCAACAAGCAGCCACTGTACTGCAAATGCAGACTGTAAAGCCAGGAAAAAAAAAAAAAGAGCATTTAAGTGGCCCCCAAATTCCCTCCTCCTCATGCATGATCCCTGCCCCAGCAGGCAGTCCGGCTCAGGTGGTAAGAATTCAGTCTCCCTAGAATTAAAAAGAAGAAGGAGGAGGAGGAGGAGAAACCCTCCAGCCAGACACAGAGCTCAGCACTGAGCCCAGATGGATTCTCGGCTCAGACCTGAATATTTCCTAGGACCCTGGTCAAGCGCCCAGGCATCTCCAGGCCTCCGTTTGCTCATCTAGGCAATGCCCCTGTGTCCTGAGGCCTTAGAGGATTAGGGAACCGCCTCTGACCAGCCCCCCGTCCCCACTCCAGCCTGCGGGTGCAGAGGGGCGAGAAGTGTCTTCTGAAAGAGCCCAGGACAGTGGAGACGCGAGGCCCGCCCCCTCGGGAGCCCCCAGTGGAGAAGATGCCCCCTCGAATTACCTCCTTCTCGGCCTTGGCCTCTTCCACCGTCACCGTGCTGTGATTCTTGTGCTCCTGGAACATGCAGAGGTAGCAGATGCAGGTCTGGTCCGTCTGGCAGAAGAGCTCCATGGTCTTGCCGTGCAGGGGGCACTTGCGGGCCTCGAAGTCTCGGATGGGCTCGAGCAGCTGGTGGTCGCGGAAGGCGGCGCCCTCCAGGTGGGGCTTGAGGTGCAGCTCGCAGAAGGAGGCCTGGCACACCAGGCAGGACTTGACGGCCTTCTGCTTGGTGCCGATGCACGAGTCACACAGCACCTCCTCGGAGCCCGACTTGGGGCGCAGGAGGAGGCCGCCGTCGGCCCGGGGGTAGCTGTTCCTCCGGGCCTCCCCGGGCTCCACTATGGACACGGCGGCCTTTCGGGGCTCCGAGAAGATGGACTTGCGCAGCTCCCCCTTCTCGGCGAAGGAGACGGGCGGCTTCCTGGCGGCCCCCAGCTGGAGCCCGGCGTACGGGGACCTCTTGCCGTCCCCCGAGTCCATGCTGAAGTAGCTGGAGGCCTTGTCGTCCACGGACTCGACGAACTGGATGATGGGGCGCCGCCACTCGTTCCCCGAGAACAGGGAGCTCTTGCCCTCCCCTGGCTTCGGGGCGCCGCCCGGGCTCTTGCCCTCGGCCGCCTCCCCGCCGTGCCCGTTGCTGGTCTTGGCATCTTGGCCTTCGGCCTTGGCCCCGTTCTCCAGGGGCCCGTTGGGGCCCGGCGGGCTGCGCGCATCCCTGGCTTCTGGGCTGGCCCCGTTGCTTCTGGAGGCATCTGCGGCTTCCATGGCCCGTCACTCGGCTGGCGCGCTGGGGACTTGCTGGGGCTGCAGGAGGGTGACCTCTCGGGCTGGCGTCTCCGCGGGGAGTGGGTCAGGTCGCCAGAGCCCGGAGACACACCTATAGGGAACAGGGAGGAGGAGGAGGAGGAGGAGGCCGAGGAGGAGGAGGCGGAGGAGGGGGTGGAGGAGGGGGTGGAGGAGGAGGAGAGGAGGGGAGGGCAGGCCCAAGCCTGACACAACGGGCCGGCCGGGGAGGGCAGGCGCTCCCAGAGCCAGCAGCGCGGCTAATTATACGGGAGGGCCACGCCCTACGCATTCATACCCAACCTGATTTCTAAAGGACCTGGGTTTTTTTTTTTTCCCCTCTCCTGGTTTAATTATTTTCCACAGCTCAGCAACCAGTCGGCCTGCTTCCTCCTGGCGCACTTTCCTCTCCTGAGGAAGTAGGGGAGCCTCTGTCCTCACGGGTGGGCAGGCTTCGCTGAGCCAAAGGGCCCCTGGGGCGAAAGGTGAGGTGTCTGCAGAGGCCCACGGGACAGAAGGCTATTAATTGGGTCACACAAGCCGAATAGCCTTATAATTTGCAGGCCCGGATTTCAGAGGAGAGATTTCCAACCCTGGGACAAGTGGGGTTCCCTTACAGAGAAAGGTGGGTTCGGTTTGATTTCGGTTGCAGGACGTGCAGTGAAATCGCTACTGAATACTGAACCCCACTTGCCGACTTCCAGGCATTGTCCTACACACGTCACCTACAGGGGGCTCATTTCATCCCCACCACAACCTGTTCGGTTATCCTATTTAACAAATGAGAAAACCGAAGCTCTAACAAGCTGCCTCACTGGCTTCAGTCAAGTAGTAGATTCTGAGATTTGAACCCGAGATCTCTGAGCTGCCAAAGTTCCTTCTTAGGCTTGGATATCACAGAGCCACCCGAATATCTCCGTGGAAGATGCCTTCTAGAAGTCGTGCCTGTCCCAGCAGTCCTAGCGAGATGGCATGTGGCCCTTGGGCCTTTTTTTTTTTAATTGGAGCTTCTTTTTCATATTTTTTTAATAGTTATTTTTTCACCAAGTTTTTTATTTTAATTAAAATTAAATTAAAAGTTAACATACAGTTATATTAGTTTCAGGTGTAGAATTTAGGGATTCAGTGCTTCCATACAACCCCTGGTGCTCATCACAAGTGCCCTCCTTACTCCCCATCTCCTATTCCTGCCCACCACCACCACCTCCGGTTGGGAACCACAATTCAGTCTCCAGTTAAGAGTCTGTTTCTGGGGCAGCCCCAGTGGCTCAGTGGTTTGGCACCCCCTTCAGCCCAGGGCCTGATCCTGGAGACCCGGGATTGAGTCCCACATCGGGCTCCCTGCGTGGAGCCTGCTTCTCCCTCTGCCTGTGTCTCTGCCTCTCTCTCTGTGTCTCTCATGAATAAAAATCTTTAAAAAAAAAAATAAGAGTCTGTTTCTTGGTTTGTTTCTCTCTTCCTTTTTTTTTTTTTTTTTTCTGTTTTTTCTTTCACTGGTCTGTTTTGTTTTTTAAATTCCACCTAGGAGTGAAATCATATGGTATTAGTTGGCCCTTGCGTTATTGCCGTCAGAGCAGGTTGGAACCTGTTTGGACGGAAAGGACAGAGCAACAGTAATGAAGGGAATGCAGGCAACGGCAGGCAGGGTGGCTGAGGCCCCAGGGCCCAAACACTTCACTCTCCTCTGTCTCCACAGCAGTTTTGCCGTGTGACTCAGAAGATATCCACCTGCCCTCTCTGGGCCAGGCCACAGGCAATACCCTCCAAAAAGAAACCAGGGAAGTGTGGAACTCGGGTAATCTCAGAAGCCAGCTGTTTGACTATGACAATTACATAAATACAGACCTTGGGAGGAAAAGGGGAAACACTGCTCCTGCCACTTTCTCTCTCTCTGACTGCCTGCAGGAACGCCAGGACTTCCCAGCTTTTGCCAAGACATGCCACCTCGTCACCTCTGGCTGCAACCCACTGCCATAGGCCTGGGAAGCCAATATACTCATCAAGGAAAGGGCTTTACTCCTCCCCGGCTGGGCTAGATGGGGCGCAGCAGCAGATGAGTGTGACTGAGATGGCAGGTTCTGGGCTGTGTGTGGAGGGGAGTGGGTTTCCCTTCCTCCCTTCCAATCCAGGTCAAGTTCTGGGAGCCCTGCCCCTTCCGCTTACTAGGCTGAACTAGCTAATCCTTTGCAATAACAGCCCCTGGGAACAAGAGCAGAGGCAAGCTTTTCACAAAGCAGCCAGAGTTTTAAGGAGAGGTGTGGGGTGATGCTGGGGGTGGAGAGAGCTGGCTTCATGATGGGGTTTCCTCTCTGTTCCCAGGCCCCACCAAGGGCCCTCTTGGTTATACTCACTGATAAGTTGGTCAGGAGCTCATGGGGCCTTCTCAAGTGGAAAACCTTTTCTCAAAAAGTCAGGCCCAGGGATCTCTGGGTGCCTCAACAGTTTGGTGCCTGCCTTCGGCCCAGGGCATGATCCTGGAGTCCCGGGATCTTGTCCCACATCGGGCTTCCTGCATGGAGCCTGCTTCTCCCTCTTCTTGTGTCTGCCTCTCTCTCTCTCTCTCTCTCATGAATAAATAAAATCTTAAAAAAAAAAAAAGTTAGGCCCAATTCCTCTGGGCTCTTGCTTGAAGCATGGAGAAGTAGAGAAAGAGAGATACTGGTCTGTTAGATGGGGACATGTCCCACCTTCTTCCCCTGATAGTGACTCTCCCATCCTATGAGAACAGGCTGTAAAGAGAAAGAGCAGGGAGGGCAAGAAAGAACAAAAGAGGAACGCCAAAGTGTTCTGGGCATGGATCCACATCAATGTTGTCTAAGTCTGAGGTGATGCACTATTAGAGAGACTAGTGGGTCTCTACTATTCCTTAGAATTCATACACCTGTCTTCCAGAAGTCCTGGCAAAGATTTTGGGAACAGGCCAACACAAAGTATATGCTCAAGAAACATTTGTGGATGGATGGGGGGATGGATGGGTGGGTGGGTGGGTCATTGGAAGATGGATGGATGATGGATATACAGGGGGTGGGTGGGTGGGTAGGTGGATAATTGATAGACGGGGGTGGATGGATGGGTGGGTGGGTCATTGGATGGGTGGATGGATGATAGATGGATGGGGGTGAATGGATGGATGGGTGGGTGGATGATGGATGAATGGGAGGGTGGGTCATTGGCTGGCTGGCTAGATGGATGGACGGATGGATAGATGGGAGGGATGAGCAGACAGTTGGCAAATTGGATGCCATAATTGAAAAGAAAGGGGAAGGGATCCCTGGGTGGTGCAGTGGTTTAGCGCCTGCCTTTGGCCCAGGGTGCGATCCTGGAGACCCAGGATCGAATCCCACGTCGGGCTCCCGGTGCATGGAGCCTGCTTCTCCCTCTGCCTTTGTCTCTGCCTCTCTCTCTCTCTCTCTCTCTCTCTCTCTGTGACTATCATAAATAAATAAAAAATTTTAAAAAAATTTTTTAAATTAAAAAAAAAAAGAAAGGGGAAGAAGGGAGATAGGGAAGAGAAAGGAAGGAAGGAAGGAAGTAGGTAGATAAGTATACTGACAAATTTTAGCCCTGGGTTAAAAATCACTGGTTGGTAGCATTTGCCAATTTCTCCCATCCTAGCCAATTCTGAGCTACCAACATGAGGAGTTCTGGTAACTCCAGTGTGAGCCAGCTCTAGCACACCATGGAGGATTGGTGGGTGATTGAGGTAAATCCTCTGCAGGAAGGAAGACAGACAGATGCCCAAGAATGCTGCTCTCAATTGTCCTGAAGGAGGAAGATATGTTCAAGGAATTTCAAGGCAATGGCAGCCAAAGCTAATTTATCTGTTCCACGAGGCTTTTCCTCTGGTGAAGGTCCTCAATGATGGCTCTCTCCTCTGAGCTCCTGCAACATCCCTATCTGTCCTGCTGGAGGCATTGAGCTCAGGCCACACAATGCCACCAGTGATTCACTCATTCACACAGATTTCTCGAGCATCCTTCCACGTGCCAGGCACTAAACAGGGACTGATCACACAGACACCAATGAGTCCCAGACCTCGCTGTTGGGAAACTTACAGTCCGTCCAGTGAGAAAACAGACTAGTGAGTCAGTCATTTGAGTTTGGTGTGAACAGAGAATGAAAGACATCTGTGCAAGTGGCTCCAGCTGCCCAGAGGAGAGAAGCCTAGGATATGCTGAGAGAGGCTGGTCCCTCTAAGCAGGCCGAGCAGGGCTCACTTCCGGTGCCCAGGGTCACCTGCCAGGCTGGTCGGAGGCAGTACTTGACTCAGCAGATACTTATTTGGCTCAATTCTCAGTCAGTGCTGGTGGACTGGCTTTTCGGTCCTCTTGAGCAGGGGCCCGGATGTTCCCTGCAAATGCCTGGTAGATGGTACAGTCTTCTGGGGGGGAGTTCCCAGAGTCCAGGGGCTGAAAAGACCTCAGGGAAAGAAACCAAAGAAACAATGGTCCTTCCCAGGCTGCCTGCAGCTCTCACACAGTACCCCAAGCCCATCAGCCCATAGGGCTGAACCAGAGAGACAAGGATTTCTACCCACTGGAGTATTCGGGTCTGGGGTAAGTGCTGAGGATCATCCATGGAAAGTGATCACCCTCAGACCCCAGACCCCACCAACGGGCCTAAGTACACTCAACCTTACTTGCCCGGGCCTCACCCCTCTGCAACACCAAACCCGAAAAACAGATTTCCTGATAACCTGCAGAGCCTACATGTCACATGCAGACTGACCAAAAGCCCCCCAAAGGCCACCATATCCACCACTGCGACTTGGGAGTGGGGGCTGACAGCAGAAGAACCTCTTCGTTTTATAAAGGCTTTGAAAGAAAAGGATGCCATGAGCCCTCTCACTCATTCACTCATCTCTCATCTTAACCTGTTCACCCCCAGCCCCTCGTAAAGCCCTCCTGCTCCAACACATCTCCCTATACCAGGTGCGGGTAGAACTGGGCTGCAGCCCCTACCCTACCCCGTGCAGGTTTAGGAGGTAAGAGCTGTCAGGTGTGGCCTCCGGAGAAGTAGCCTTATGGAGCTGGGGTGAAGTCTGCCTTTTCAGATGGGGCAGGTCCAGCCAGCCCCCACGGAGTCCCTTTGTCTCACGCCCACCTACCAGCCAACCCCAAGCTTTTTCCCAGGCTTCTTTCATGAGGCATCTCAAAGCTGTTCCCTTCCTAGAAGCCTCCCCTGATTCAGCAGGTGGAGCGGCCTCATCCACCCACAGCTGTGGCCTGGTAACACCTGACTCCATCACCAATCACCTGCAGATGAAAGAAGAAACCCCTTACAAGGGGAAAACTTTTCTGGCTTCCTGGGGATCCCAGGGTTGGGCGGGAGCCACTGCCTCTGAGCAAGACTGTATCTAGAAACGTCCTCTGAAGGACTCGCAAGATTTCACCACCCCTTCAGCCATCCACGGCAAGTTTTGGGACTGTTCGCTGCCAGAAGTTCTTCTCTAACTTAAATATTCTATAAGTAATGGAGGTAGAGATGAGGAACAGACCCTCCAGCCCAGTGACGGACAAGATAAGGGGCAACTGTATCCATGAGGGGATGGCTTTGGGCCAGTCTGATGCTTCTATGGTTCTTTTGAACTCCTTTGGGAGCAACTCTAGTTATAGACAGCAGCAAGAAGGCTGTGCTGGTTCAAAACTTTAGGCAGTAAGAAAATTTTTGGAAGCCTAATATTCTCATTTCTGTTATCCTAAGTGTGGAGGTTACTGAAATTGGAGTGTAGACTGTATATTAAGAATTCTCTAGGGGCAGCCTGGGTGGCTCATCGTTTGAGCGCTGCCTTCAGCCCAGGGCATGATCCTGGAGACCCAGGATCAAGTCCCACATCAGGCTCCCTGCATGGAGCCTGCTTCTCCCTCTGCCTGTCTCTCTCTCTCTCTTTCTCTCTCTCTCTGTCTCTCTCATGAATAAATAAATAAAATCTTAAAAAAAAAAAAAGAATTCTCTAGATTGAGAGGTACTATTCCTGCTTTCAAATTCTCTTTTTAGAAGAACGTTAAAGGCAGGACTGATCTCTACATGCCTAGACTGTTCCAGGCCTCTACCTGGTGGAGGAGACGGGGCCCTGGAAGGGGAGGGAACAGACCCTTGTAGCACGTCTTCATGAGCCATGGTCCCAGCCTGGGGTGCAAAAGAAACGAGACCCTGTGTTCACCATCAAGAGCCGTTGGCCTACTGAGTCCTCAGGATTCAAGCAATGATCTTACCCCTCCTCCTACTCCAAGGGCCCCTCCTTTGCTCCTTCCAGGACTTTTGCCCCCTGAGAAGACCCTGGGTCTTAACTGTAGCTCTCAAGTAAGCAGAAGCAAGGAGGGGCCTCGCCAGGGGCAAGTGGTCAGGCCTGGGTCTAGAGACCTTCAAAATGGGGAGATCCACAGAACGATCCACCATCCCCAAGTCCCCTGGCTTGGCACCTACCTACCCAGCACTTGCCCTGGACTCTGGGGATACGGCCCATTGGATCAAGCTGACTTCTCCCCATGGCTCCCCATCAACACCCATAAAGGAGGGCGTGATCATTAGCTTTATGTGTCAACTTGGTAAAGCTATAATACCCAGTTATTTAATCAAACACTAATCCAGGTGTCGCTGTGAAGGGATTTTATAGACATGGTTAATATCTACAGTCAGTTGACTTTAAATGAGGATTATCCTCTATAATGTGGTTGGGTCTCATTGAATCAGTTGACAGGCCTTAAGAGTCAAAACTGAGAGTTTCCTGGAGAAGAAGAAATCTTGCCTCAGAACTCTACCAGCAGCTCCGGCCTGAGTCTCCAACCTGCCAGCCTGCCCTCTGGATTTTGGACTTAGCAGCTCCCACAATTACAGGAGCCAATTCCTTGAAATGAATCTCTTGATATAAATATGTACATCCTGTAGGTTCTGTTTCTCTTTGAAATCCTGGCCGATTCCTGCCGCAGCCCAGCTCTGGTCTCCTGGGGGCTTTGACAGGCTTCTCATGAAGGGGGGGACGTGGGAAGGGCTCCCTCAGGGCCGTGGGTGTCGGCTCTCTGTGGGTGCAGCCCGGTCAGGGTGAGAGTAGCATGCATGCGGGGGGGCGGGGGGGAAGCTGGGTGGAGAAGCCCTGGGACTCTCTTGGTGTGTGAATTTGGGCAAGTTACTTAATCTCTTGGAGTCAGTTTCCTGGCCTACAAAATGAGGCTAATCACAGCTCCTTGGCAGGACTGTTGGGAGATTAAGGAGGTAACAGTTGTGAAAATGCCCAGACGGTGCACAGCTCACGAGAACTGCCGGACAAGGTTCTGTTTAAGGAAACACGAGCAGGGCTTTCCTCTGCTGGGGGAGGACTGGGGGCAGGAGGATTTGTCTGGGGGGCCCTGGGCTTCCTCCCCAGGCACCCCTTCCATCCCCGCCCCCAGGCTGGGTGGGATAAGGCCATTAACCCTCTGCGCCTGGCTCTCTTCCATGCATCACCCAGGTACCTTCCAGCTCTGAAATTCTATGATTATAGGGTAGCATCCCACAGAGAAGGGCAGTGCAAATAATTAAAGACTTGGAAAACACGACCGGAGAGGAAAGGGTGAAGGATACTGGGATTACTTAGCCTGGAGACGGGTGGCTTAATAACACCCTTCTCAACCAGGGAGGGTTATTTGGATGTAGGCGCTGGCTGGCCAGCTTCTCTCCCCTTCACCAGAGGGCAAACAAGAGGGAACTGGCTCCCAGCTCAGCTAGAGGGACTGGACTCAAGACAGCGAGGTGTCTGTCTCACCTGAGCTAACATCGACTCCTTTAGAGGCTTGGGAGGTGCGGGGAGGGTGATTTACAGACCTGCCTTGTGGTTGGCCACAGACGGGGTGACCTCTGGGTTTCCTCCCTGCTGTTCCATTTCTGGAAACTAAATTGTCCAGAATTGTGCAAGCTAGAAGGAAAAGAAAAACCTGAGAGCAGATGCACCAGGTAGGTGTGGGGAGGCCGGCCCAGAGGATCGGAGGGGGTCACTCAGCTCGAGTCCCAGGGAGCAGGTCACTGAAAGAAGTCTGTGCCCTGGGCTGCTCCCAAGACCTCAGAACGCACCTGCCTTCCCCACCCCTTCCACGCATATTAAATGTGAACCTGCCCATTCTGGCAGTGCTAACTTCAGAGAGACATTAAGGAAAATAAAATGCACTCGTCATCCCAAGGTTGCAGGTGGGCGCTCTCGCTCCCAAGGAACATGCAGACACGTCCAGTTTCCTCCCGGAACCCTGAGCTTTTCTCCACCCAGTGACATTAGTAGCTACCATTTCTAACTGAGGGCCAGACACATTACGTGGATTATCCCTAATTTCACACACACACTCTCCCTGGTGCATGGTACATGGTTCAGGTGAGGAAACAGAAGCCAAGGCTCACGCAGCCGAGATGGGACTCCGTCCTGTGCCATCCCTCCACACCACACCAAACTTCACTACTGGCCAGTGAGCTAGCGTTGTCCCCATCTTGCCAAGGGGGAGATGAAGACTGAGAACTATTCGTGAAGACGTTCCTGCTGCCAAACCTGAACATTTACCTCCCAAAAAACTGAGAATGATGGGGGGCACCCCACCCCCGAGTCTGCAGGTCTCTCATCCCCAAAGACAGAGGCAATAAATCCCTGTGAAAACCCTCCGTGAATGGCAGACAAAGGTCACTCATCTGTCCATCAGGGAGAGTGGACAGAGTAATATTAATAAATAGCATTACTATCATTATTTATTAAACATTGACCATGTAGCAGGCACTATGCTCAACCCTAGACGTGGATCACCTCACTCCGCGCTCCCATAACCTTACGTGGACTACTTTCATTTTCCCCATGTTACAGAGGCGGGTACTGAGACACAGAGAGGTTAAGTCACTCGCCCAAGTTCACAAGGTTAATAAATAACAGAACCAGGTTTTGAACTCTGCAGAATCTGGGGGCAGAGCTCTCCTTCGAACCCTTTAAATTAAACTTAATTTTTTGCTGCTGATTTTAGAGTCGCACAGCTACCTCTGCAGTGTCCCAAACTTCTTTCCATGTCTTCTATGGTTTTCCAGTCCCTACCCCACCCCACGGCTGCCCCTGACGTCACCCTGGCCCAGGGATGGGGGAGCCCCCTCCCCAGGAGGAGACTGTGAGGTCAGAATCTGCCCTCCCGGCCCTGGCAAGGCCTGGCTTCCTGTGGATGGCCTCACCTGCTGGCATGACTGAACCCAGCATTGGAACCAGAGCCAGAACCCAAACCAGAGCCAGACCCCCCCAACCCAAAGCACGATCAGATCCAGAGCTAGAGCCACCACCAGAACTAGACCCAGACCCAGACCCAGAGCCACAACCAGGATCAGAACTAGAACTGGAGCCAGACACAGAGCTACAACCAGAGCCAGAGCCAGAGCACTCCCTGAAAGGCAAGGGGGGCACAGGAGGCCTCCCCACCCCATAGAGGCAGAGGCATGAGTCACATGGAAGAAGATGAGGCCAGCTCCCCTGGAGTCACTGCCCAGCCTGAGGGCTCTTTGGAGGAAGGACTGGTAAGGGGAGGATGGGAAATAAACTGAGGAACACCCAGGCGCAGCCCAGCTCCATCCTACACCAGTCCTGCTATTCCAGTCCTGTTCCAGGGGAGACCAGCCCACCTTAGAGTCCTCCTGATGGGGGCAGAAAGCACCAGTGCCCAGGGGAAGGGGTGCACAGGCAGGCCAGGTATGTCCTCATTTCTTGGCCAGGCCCACCCTTCACACTCAAAGTCTAACCAGACGGAACTCTCTGCAGTTTCCAGAAGGCCCTGCCACTGAAGATTCACCCCAGGGCTGTTTCACCTGCTGTTGCTTTGCCACTCCACCCACTCCGGGCCAT
This sequence comes from Canis aureus, assembly GCF_053574225.1. NCBI lineage: Eukaryota > Metazoa > Chordata > Mammalia > Carnivora > Canidae > Canis > Canis aureus. The sequence goes on from NW_027554475.1 coordinate 45,808, forward strand.
CTCTATGGGGTGCCTAACTCAGGGCCCAGTATGCAGTGGGTGCTCCGTCAATTCCTGTTGAGTTCGTGGATGGTGAGAACAGAATAAAAGAGAGAGCAGCCTGTGGGCATCTTGTGTCCTGCCCTAAAGCCCGAAGTTTCCAGAGCAATGCCAGGCACTCAGCTGGTTTGCGGCAAGAGCAGTGGGGCAACAGTGCTGACAGCAGCCATAAGGCAGTTACCCTGATGGAAGACGGGGTAGGGCAGGGTGGCTCCAGGAAGGAGGTGGAACTGGGGTGCAGGGCTGGGAAACTGGCTCGAATTCCCCTCAAATCTGACAGCTTTCAGGGAGGCCAGCTGAGGAGGCATGCCAGGGCAAAGGCAGCCTGTCCGTCCTGTTACAGAGTGCTGGCACTCAGAGGGCCTGCAGCAAGAGCAGCCTGCCGCCTCCCAGGGGAGGCGTGAGGTGACAGAGCCAGAGCCATGAGAAAGGCAAGGGGCAGCACCTTCTGTAACCTCCCCGAGGCAGGCCACTTGCTGCAGTGCCAACAGCATCAAGACAGCGCCCTGACCCAGAGCCCTGACCCAGACCACTGCCCCTGGAGCCCTGGAGCAGCACTTGGGAGCTACGGTGACACTGGGCCATGGGGCAGGGAGGGGAGGTAGCCAGGCAGGTAACAAAGGGAAAGGATGGAGAGAGCAGCTGGAATGAAGATCTCCGAACAGAACAAGAACGCAGCAGAGATGGGAGAAGGGGAGATGGAGGCCCATCCCCTGGAGAAAGCTCCCGTCAAAATGCACTTCCCAGCCTACAAAACCCTTTCCCCAGCATTGTCTCACATAAACGCACAACAGCTCTGCAAGGTACAATTATCCTTCCCTTTCCTTTTATTTCACTTTTTATTATGGAAAACTTCAAAAATACACAATGTAAACATAATAGTATAATTTAGATCCCTACGTACCCATCACCCCACTTCAACAATGATCAAGCTGTGCCATTCTCCGTATTTCCGCTACATTCTCACCCACTCGGTTTTTATTATTGACACTGCTATTTTTTCGAAAAATTTGCATACATTAAAATGTACAAATATTAGCTGTGAAATGTTGATAAATCTTTTATCCAAGTAACCCACATCCCTGTCATAATATGGTACCTTACCAACTCCCAGGAAAATTCTCTCATGTTCCTTCCCAGTCAATCCCACTACCCGCCTCCACGGCAAACTAATCTCTTTTTTTTAATCGTTCTTATTTAGGACCTTCATTAACAGGTGTTTGCTGTTTGTTGACTTTTTGAAAAATCAAATTGTGACTTTTATTACAAATTTTTTAAAAATGAGGTTCTTAAAAAAAAAAATCTCAACTCGACCAGATATAAAATGATTTAAAAACTTTTAAAGATGGGGATCCCTGGGTGGCTCAGCGGTTTAGCACATGACTTTGGCCCAGGGCGTGACCCTGGAGTCCTGGGATCGAGTCCAGCATCAGGCTTCCTGCATGGAGTCCGCTTCTCCCTCTGCCTGTGTCTCTGCCTCTCTCTCTGTCTCTGTGTCTCTCATGAATAAATAAGTAAAATCTTTTTAAAAAATAAATTAAAAAATTTAAAGATATATTAAAACCAGGTTTTAAGCACACACACACTTGTTATTACTAAAAAGAGACATCTTTAGATCAAAATAATACAATCCCCAGGCTGCATAGATATCACAGATAGTTCTAGTTATCTGGTCAACAGGGAAAAAAACACACAACTTGAGGTCTTCAGCTCCAGTCTTGTTCATTTCTTACCGCTGGAAATTAGTATGCTTTTCCTCTTGTTTGACTACCCTGATGATGGTAGCCACCAAGGCCAGCATTGACTCAGCCCGCCCGGCTCAGCCTCAGGGGGGATCAGGCAAGCAGATGAATTCTTAAGACTGGAATTACTCATTCAAAGAGTAGGTGTATGTTGAACTTTATAAAAAACTGTCAAACCTTTTCCCAGAGTGGTTGCACTCTTCTGCATTCCCACCAGCAATGTGCATGCGTTCTAACTGCACTACAGCCTTGTCAACATTTGGTTGCTGTCAGGCTTTTAAAATTTAGCCATTCTATGGGGTGCCTGGCTGACTCAGTCAGAGGAGCATGCAACTCTAGATCTCGGTGTCATGAGTTGAGCCTCGCGTTGGGTATAGACATTACTTAAATAAATAAAACCTAAAATGAAATAAAATTAAATTAAATTTAGCCATGCTAGTGGGTATGTAGCGGTTGTAATGTGCATCACTCTGATGATTAAGGATGTCAAGCACTGTTCATGTGCTTACTGGCATTCACACATCTTTTATGAAGTATCTGTTCAAGTCTATTGCCTATTTTTAATGGATTTGCTTGACGTTTTATTATTGAATTATAGGAGTTCTTTATATATTCTGGGAACAAGCCTTTTATCAGATACAAGTTTTCTATTTTCTCCATATCTGTGTCCTGCCTATTAATTTTCCTCATGGTGTCCTTTTATCAGATTTATTAAGGCGTAATTCACATCTGATTCACTAATTTTAAGGGAACAATTTGATGAGTTTTCAACAAAAGTGTGAAGGTTTGGAACTACAGAAGCAGCATGATCTAGAACTCCATAAAGTCCCCTTGTGCTCCTTTGTAGTGAATCCCACACCCCTAGCCCCTGTAAATCACCAATCTACTTTCTGACGCTATAGTTCTAACTTTTCTAGAATTTCGTATAAATGAAATCTTGCAGTATATAATCATATATGTCTGGCTTCTTACACTCCACATAATGTTTTCGAGATTCATCCATGTTATTGCCTGTATAAGAAATTCCTTTTTATTGATGAATAGTATCCCATTGGATGGATAATCCACAATTTATCTATTTGCCACTTGATGGACATTTAGATATTTGCATTTGCAGCTAATATAGATGTAACTGCTATGAATATTTACATAAGTATCTTCATGTGTTTATTTTTATTTCCCCTGGATAAATTCCTAGGAGAGGGGTTGTTGGGTCATATAATAAGAATACGTTTAATTTTAGGGGCACCTGGGTGGCTCAGTCAGTGAAACATCCAACTCTTGATCTCAGCTCAGGTCTTGATCTCAGGGTCATGAGAGAGAAGAATATGTTTAACTTTATAAGTGACTATCAAACTGGTTTCCAAAGTGGGTATGCTATTTTGCATTCCCATGAACTAATATGATTTCCAGTTGCTCCTCATCCTGCCAGCACACTGTAGAATCAGTATTTTTAAATCTTAGCTATGCTAGTGGTTGTGTAGTAGTATCTCAGTGTAATTTTCATATATATCTATCCAGTGATTAGGGATGTCGAGCTTCTTTTCATGTGCTGATTTGCCATTTGTTTACATCTATGGGTGAAATGTTTCTCTACATCTTCTGCCCAGTTTTTAATCAGGTTGTTTGTCTTATATTAAGCAGGGAGGATTTTTTTTTAATATTCTAGAGCCAAGTCCTTTATTAGATACATGTCTTGCAAATATTTCTTACCTCATTGCCACTTGCCTTACCATTTTTTTGAACTGTGTCTTTTAAAAAGCAAAAGGTTTTCATTTTGATGAAACCAATCTATTGATTTTTTTTTCTTGTAAAGGTTGTGCTTTCTGTGTCCTATCTAAAAAGTCTTGGCTAAAAAAAATAATAAAAAAATAAAAATAAAAATAAAAAGTCTTGGCTAACCTGAGGTCACAAAGATTTCAGGTCTTTGACCCACCATTTCCAGTTAATTATTGTTATGGTATAAGACAAGTTCCTTCCTTTCTTTCTTTCTTTCTTTCTTTCTTTCTTTCTTTCTTTCTTTCTTTCTTCCTTCCTTCCTTCCTTCCTTCCTTCCTTCCTTCCTTCCTTCCTTCCTTCCCTCCTTCCTTCCTTTCTTTCTTGACATACAGCTATTCCAGCATCAGTATTTGTTGAAAAGACTGTCATTTCTCTCACTGAATTACCTTGACAGATTGGTGAGAAATCAATTAACCATCTATGTGTCAGGCTGTTTCTGGACTCTATTCTGTTCCATTATTTTGATCTAAAAGTCTACTCTAGGGATCCCTGGGTGGCGCAGTGGTTTAGCGCCTGCCTTTGGCCCAGGGCGTGATCCTGGAGACCCGGGATCGAATCCCACATCAGGCTCCCGGTGCATGGAGCCTGCTTCTCCCTCTGCCTGTGTCTCTGTCTCTCTGTCTCTCTCTCTCTCTGTGGCTATCATAAATAAATAAATAAAAATAAAAAAAAATAAAAGTCTACTCTATACCATACTACACTATCTTAATTACTGTAATTTCACTCTAAGTCTTGAAACCAGGTCGTAATTCCTCCAAACTTGTTCTTTGTTTTTCATATTTTTTCTAGTTATTATAGTCCTTTGCATTTCCATATGAATGTTAAAATCAGCTTGTCATTTTCTCAAAACACCTGCTGGGAGTTTGGCTGGGAGTACAATAAATCTGTAGATCGATTTGGGAGAATGGAAATCTCACCAATATCAAGTCTTCTGTCCACACATATGGCACAGCCTTCTATTTAGATCTTTAATTTCTGCCAGCAGTATTTTATTGTTTTCAGTATGCTGTATGAATTTTGCTAATTTGTCCCTAAGTATTCATGTTTTTATGCTGTTGTAAATGTTGTTTTCGATTTAAATTTTCCAGTTGTTAATTTCTAATATAGAGAAATACAATTAATTTTTCTAAATTGAACTTGGATACTGCAACCTTTCTAACCTCACTTATCAGTTCTAGTACCCTAGCTTTTTATGGGCCCTTTAAGATTTTCTAAACAAAAAACATCATGTTGACTGTAAATAAAGACAATTTTGGATCTTCCCTTCAAAACAACATACCCTTTATCTCTTTTTCTTAAATGGCCGCATTGTCTAGGATTTCTAGTACACTGCAGAATGGAAAAGTTAAAATGGCAGGGGGTGGAGGGATGGGTGAAAGTGGTCAAAAGGTACAAACTTCCAGTTATAGTATGAATAAGTCCTGGGAATGTAATGCACAGCATGGTGACCATAGTTAATAATACTGCATTGTATATTTGAAAATTGCTAAGAGAGTAGATCTTAAAAGCTCTTCTTATCACGGGGAAGAAAATGTAACTATATAAGTTGATGGATGTCAACTACACTTATTGTGGTAATCATTTTGCAATATTTATATTTATCAAATAATTATTTTGAATGCTGTAATACAATGTTATATGTTGATTGTACCTCAATAAAATGGGGTTGGGGGATAGTTATAACAGATATCCTTGCCTTGTTCCTGATCTGAGAAGGAAAACATTTAATCTCTCACCAAGTATGATGTTACCTGTAGGTTTTTGTAAACACCATTTACTTCAGATTGTGTACATTTCCTTCTCTTCCTAGTTTGCTAATGTGCTTTAATGTCATTTCTCTTATTTTTATTCTACTTGGGTTCATTGGGGGGTTTTGATCTGTGGTCTTATGCTTCTTATCAAATCTGGAAGCATTTTAGTCATGAATTTTTGACATTTTTTTCCCTGCCCCTTTATGAGACTCTAATTACATGCATATTAGACTGTTTGCCATTGTTCCATAGATCACTGAAGCTCTGTTCATATTTTCCCAGTATTCCCAGTATATCACTGGGCTTCATTTTGAATAATTAATATTGCTGGGTCTTCAAGTTCACCGATCCTTTTTTTCTGCAGTGTCTAACCTGCTAGTAATCCCTTCCAATGTTTTTTTTTTTTTAATTTTTTTATTTATTCATGAGAGACACAGGCAGAGGGAGAAGCAGGCACCATGCAGGGATCCCAAAGCAGGACTCGATCCCGGGTCTCCAGGATCATGCCCTGGACTGAAGGCGGCACCAAACCGCTGAGCCACCTGGGCTGCCCCAATGTATTTTTTATTTCAGATATTACATTTTCATCTCTGGGAGTTCCATTTAGGTCTTTTTATATATCCATTTCTCTCACATTAGGTTCATGTCTTCCTCCACCTTCTTGAACCTGTGCAGCATCTTCATAATACCTCTTTTAACATTCTTGTTTGCTAATTTTATTGTATATGTTCTTCTATTGGTTGATTTATCTCCTGATTATGGGTTGTATTTTCCTAATTCATTTTACACTTAGAAATTTTTATTAAAAGCTGGGCATTGTAAATTTTATGTGTTGGGTGGTGTTTTTTGTTGCATGCATGCTTTTAAGTAGTGTTGTACTTTATCCTGGTGCACAGTTAAGTGACTTGTAATCAGATGGAGCCTTTTAAGCCTTGTGTTTCATTAAAGTGGACTCCAGCAGCCTTTAGACCAGAGTTAATTAAGCCCCACTCCTAAGGTAATACCCTTCTGAGCATTCGACCTAATGTCCCATAATAAAGTCTCTCTCCACTCTGGCTACAGGGAGCACAAGTTCCAAGTTCTCTAGACTCTAGAAATTGTTCTGCTCACTCCTTTTTGGTCCTCTCCCAAATAGCTTTGGGCCATTTCCTTTCCCATATTATAGGTCAGTAGCCAGTCAAAGACTGAAGGGACCCCCTCTGCAGATCTCCAGAGTTCTCTTTTTCTGGTAGCTTCCTCCTCTTTGGCACCCTGTCTGCAAGTCCACCATCTTGGGTCCTCTGAACACCAATCACTTTTCCTCAATTCAATGAGGCTACCAGGCATTCTTTTGGCCTCTCTGTCTCTCTCTGTCCCTGTTTTGTGACCTGGAAACTGCTGCCAGGAAATAAACAGAGGTGTTCATAAGCCTCACTTCAATTTATTCCCCTTCTCTCAAGGATCACGGCCCTGTGCTGACCTATTGTCTAATACTGAAAAAAACTTTTATTATATATTTTGTCCAGTTCTCTAGTTGTTTAAGGTGTCAGGGTAGATCTGGTCCCTGTTATTCCATCATGCTGGAAGCAGAAGTGTTTATTGAGAAATACAGTTTTAGTTGTTGTGTGTGTGTGCTTTTAATGAAGGCTAATTTATTATTTTTTCTTTTATAGTTATTGACTTTCAGGTCCAGTTCAAGACTTCTTTGCCTACCTTTGGATTTCAAAAACATTCTCTCCTATGCTCATTTTTAAAAAAACTTTATAGTTCTAATTGATCCAACAGACTCTATGATCCAACAGACCCTAATTTTTTTTACATATGGTATAAGGTTCAGCAGTCAAGGCTTATTTTTTTTTCTAGATAAAGATGTCCAGTTGTTTCAACACCACTTGTTGAAAGGTTTTCTTTTCTCTATAGAATTGCTTTGAAACCTCCATCTAAAATCAATTAACTGTGTAAGTACAAGTCTATTTCTAGAATCTCTATTGTGTTCCATTGATCTATTTGTCTATCCTTATGCCAATACAACATGGCTTTGATTGCTGCAGCTTTATAGTAAATTTTACAGTGATCTACTATAAATTCTTGAGCTTTGTTTTTCTTTTTCAGGATTATTTTGGTTCTTTTGAACTTCCATATAAATTTCAGAAAAAGCCTATAAAATGCTACCAATAAAGCCTTCTAGGGTTATGATGGGAATTACATGAAATTATAGATTGATTAATTTGGCAAAAATTACATCTTATCAATGTTGAGTATTAATAAATATAATATATCTCTTCATTTATTTAGGTCTTCTTTTTTAAGATTTATTTATTTATTTGAGAGAGAGTGCATGTGCTGACGTGGAGCTCGATCTCAAGACCCATGAGATCATGACCTGAGTTGAAACCAAGAGTCAGATGCTTACACACCTGAGCCACCCAGGCACCCATAGGTCTCCTTTAATCTCACTCAGCAGTATTTTGTAATTCTCAGAGCACATCTTTTTCATTAAAGACTTTTCTATTTTGTTATTTATAATAAGTGGAATTTTTCATTTTCCATTTTTGTGCTGCCAATATGCAGAATTACAATGTACATGTTTATATTGACCTTGTATCCTACAATTTTACTAAATTCACTTATTAGTTCTAGGAAGGTTTTTATCCATATAAAATTTTATGTCATCTGTGAAAACATACTGTTTTACTTCTTCCTTTCCAATATTTATATTTTTTATTTCTTTTTCTTGCCTTTTTGCAGTGACCATTATCTCTGTCACCGTATTGAGTAGAACTAGTAAAAGTAGACATCCTGATCTTATTGGGAATGTGTTCAGTCTTTTGCCAGTAAGGATATTAGCTGTAGGTCTCATATCAGATTGAAAAATCTCTTATTTTCCTAGTTTACTGAGAGTTTTTCTCATGAACAGGTAGGATTTTTGTCAAATGCTTTTTGTGCACTTATTGAAATAATCATATGAATTATTTGAATTATTACACCTCTGTAAATGAGGTGCATTATAATAATTGATTTACAAAGTGGATAAACCTCATATAGTCAGATATATTTTATATATTGTTGGATTCAACTTCTGAATATTTTGCTAACACATTTTATATGTATTTATATACATTGTTGGATTCAATTTGTAAGTATTTTGTTAAAGGCTTTTTTATATATGGGTTTTTTTCTTTCTAATTTTTATTTAAATTCTATTTAGTTAACGTATAGTGCAATATTGGTTTCAGGAGTAGAATTTAGTGATTCATCACTTACATACAACACCCAGTGCTCATTATATCAAGTGCCCTCTTTGATGCCCATCACCCATTTCGTCCATCCTCCACCCACCTCCCTCCATCATGTCTCAGTTTGTTCTGTCTTTAAGATTCTCTTATGGTGGGATCCCTAGGTAGCTCAGTGGTTTAGCGCCTGCCTTCAGCCCAGGGCATAATTCTGGAGTCCTGGGATTGAGTACCACATCGGGCTCCCTGCATGGAGCCTGCTTCTCCCTCTGCCTGTGTCTCTGTGTGTGTGTCTCTCATGAATAAATAACATCTTTGAAAAAAATTATCTTATGGTTTTTTTCTCTCTCTCTTTTCTTTTTTAATCCCCTCCCATATGTTCATCTGTTTTATTTCTTAAATTACACATAAAAGTGAAATCATATGGTATTTGTCTTTCTCTGACTGACTTATTTCACTGAGCGTAATACCCTCTAGTTCCATCCATGACATTGCAAACAAGATTTCATTTTTTTGATGGCTGAGTAACATTGTGTATATATACCACATCTTCTTTATCCCTCTTTATCCATTCATCAGTCTATGGACATTTGGGCTTTCTCCATAGTTTGGCTATTGTTGATAATGCTGCTATAAACATTGGGGTGCATGTACCCCTTCAAATCAGTGTTTTTATATCCTTTGGGTAAACACCCAGCAGTGCAAATACTGGATTGTAAGGTAGCTCTATTTTTAACTTCTTGAGGAAACTGCATACTGTTTTCCAGAGTGGTTGCACCAGCTTGCATTCCCACCAACAGTGTAAGAGGGTTCCCCTTTCTCCACATCCTCACCAACACCTGTTGTTTCTTGGGTTGTTGACTTTAGCCATGCGAGGTGATATCTCATTGTGGTCTTGATTTGTATTTCCCAGATGATGAGTGACGTTGAGCATCCTTTTATGTGTCTGTTAGCCATCTGGATGTTTTCTTCAGAAAAGGGTCTATTCATGTCTTTGGTCCATTTCTTAAGTGGATTATTTGTTTTTTGGGTGTTGAGTTTGATATGGATTTTTTTAAGATTTTATTTATTTATTTGATAGAGAGAGAGAGAGAGAGAGAGAGAGAGAGAGAGAAGGGGTAGAGGCAGAGGAAGAGGGAGAAAAAGGCTCCCTGCTGATCAGGAAGCCTGACACAGGCCTGGATCCCAGGAATGACCTGAGCCAAAGGCAGATCCTTAGCCAATTGAGCCACCCAGGAGCCCCTGATAAGCTCTTTATAGATACTATAAGGTATCTATTTTGGATACTACCCTTTATGATATATGTCATTTGCAAATATATTCTTCCATTCCATAGGCTACCTTTTAGTTTTGTTTGTTTTCTTCACTGTAGAGAAGCTTTTTATCTTGATGAAGTCCCAATAATTTTTGCTTTTGTTTCCCTTGCCTCTGGCAATGTGCCTAGTAAGAAGTTGCTATGGCCGAGGTCAAAGAGGGTTACTCCCTGTATTCTCCTCTAGGATTTTGATGGTTTCCTATCTCCCTTTCAGCCAGTTTAAGTCTATTTTTATGTATGGTGTAAGAAAGTGGTCCAGTTTCATTCTTTTCCATGTTGCTGTCCAGTTTTCCCAACACTATTTGTTGTTCCCAATACCACTTTTTTCCATTGGATAATCTTTCCTGCTTTATTGAATATTAGTTGACCATAGAGTTTTCTCTATGGTTTTCTGGGTTTTTCTATTCTGTTCCATTGATCTATATGTCTGTTTTTGTACTAGTACCATACTGTCTTGACGATCATAGCCTTGTAATAGAGCTTGAAGTCTTGATAGGTGATGTCACCAGCTTTGTTTTTCTTTTTCAGGATTGCTTTGGCTATTTAGGGTCTTTTGTAATTCCATACAAATTTTAGGATTTTTGTTCCAGCTCTGTGAACAATACTGGTAATATTTTGATAGAGATCACTGTTATATATGTTTATGAGAGCCAGTAGCCTATAATTTTCTTGTCTTTGTCAAATTTTGGTCTCAAGGTTACATTGGACCCTGAAAGACTTGAGATATGTTCCTGCTCACCATATTTTCTGAAAGACTCTGTGTAGTATTGGTATTATCTCTTCCTAACATGGTTGATAAACAGTGAAGCTGTCTGGGCCGTGGTATTTCCTTTGTGGAGAAGTTGGGTTTTTTGTTGTTGTTGTTGCTGTTTTTTTGTTTTTGTTTTTGTTTTTGTTTTTTGTGGAGAAGTTTTATATAACAAATTAAATGTATTGAATAGGTATAGGACTACTATTTTCTGTTTTATTGTATGTGTGTTTTGATAGGTTCAGGTTCAACACTGCAGTAATCAAGAAGTAATGGAGTAGCAGGAGGGCCAAAAAAGAAGAGATAGAATGTTTCCATGAGATCCAGTAATTCCTGGAGGAGATCTCTCATATATCTCCTGGGGAAGGACAGAGACATTTCAAGTACTAGGGAAGCATGTGCTATTGAAGGATGGGGGGATTTACTGGGCCTCACTAAGGACTTCCTGGTGACACTTTACAACAATGGATGAACCATCATCTGTTCTGAATACAAGCTAAATCCTAAGAACTTAATCAACATCCCAGAGAAGCACCATGGTTGGAAGATCCAAATATTTTACATGCTTTACATTCATGACAGTAACAGCTGACTTTCTCAGTACAGCTATATGCATGCACACATATGTGTGTGTCCCCTCAACATTTGAGTCTGCCAAATATGGTGTTAGGATGCCTTACAACCTGTGAGAATCTTCTGTCCTGCATGGATATTATGCTTTCTTTTATTTTTTATTTTTTTTTTATATTATGCTTTCTATTTCAGCCTCCTGTATGTTTGTTTATCATGAATTGGTTTCCTGGAGATAGATTGTCTCCAGGTATAATGACAGAACCAAGCTTCAGGTTGTGAAAGCAACGGACAGACTACACATTTCAGTGATAGCCCTCCGCTCCCCCCCCCACACACACACACACATACACACAGTAGGTACTGCTCCCTTTTGAAGGCCTGACACGGGGTGTAGCCAAGCACACTGTAGTTTGAGATGGGTACCAGAAGTAAGGAAGGGCTGGACCAAGGGCTGAGTCCCGCAAACATATGTCACCCTGGGTACTGCATCTGTGTGACCCTGTCCCCATCACCACCCTGGGCTTCTCGGGAGCCTCCTGCTGCACTCCCCACAGTGACTCTGACCCACTCCAATTCATCCTCCCTGCAGCAGCCAGAGGGAACTTTCTGAAACATAAATTTGATCTTGCCATCACCGCCTCCTTCCTTCACAAGCCTGCCCAACCGAAATCCCTTCATGGTTTCCTATTTCTCTCAGGGTAAAGGCCCAAGTCCTTAAGATGGTCCAAAGCTTGCAAAGCCTGGCGGGGGGGCGGGGGGGGGCATTGCATCCTCAGGGCATAGCACACAGCACACAGGTGCTTATTGGATGAATGGCGTCCTTGGGTGACCGGTGCTCCGAGAGCCATCCTTATGCCTCCTCAATTTGTGATGCAGATTAAATGAGTAACTCCAGGGAAAGCGCTCCCTAGAGCGGTAGAGCACCTCAAAGTAGTGTGTGGACTCATCAATGAAGCGGAACGTGGGAAGGAAGGGCAGCCAATGGGCCGGGCTCGCGGGCGCCCCCGTGTGGCGAGGTCTGGCAGGTGCGGCGGCGGGGAGGGTGGAGGAGGGAGTGGGGAGGTGGGGGGGAAGCCCGTGGCCCCCAGGCTCTGGGAGGTGGGGTAGGCGGGGGTGGGGTAGGTGGGGGGTGGGAGGTGGGGTAAGCGGGGGGGGGGGGGGGGGGGATGGGGTAGGTGGGGGGGGAGATGGGGGGTGGGAGGTGGGGGAGGTGGGGAAGTGGGGGAGGTGGGGGAGGTGGGGGAGGTGGGGAGGTGGGGGAGGTGGGGAGGTGGGAGGGTGGGAAGCCCACAGCCCCCAGGTTCCCGGAGGTGGGGTAGGTGGGGGTGGGGTAGGTGGGGGGTGGGAGGTGGAGGAGGTGGGGGAGGTGGGAGGTGGAGAAGGTGGGGTAGGTGGGGGATGGGGTAGGTGGGGGTGGGGTAGGTGGGGGTGGGAGGTGGGGGAGGTGGGGGTGGGAGGTGGGGGAGGTGGAGGGTGGGAAGCCCTCGGCAACCGGGCTCTCAGCTCGGGCTCCGGGCCTGCCCCGGCTCGCTGGCCTTTGATGGCTCCCCGCGCCCCCGCAAGGCCTGCTTCACGGCCCAGGCTGGAACGGGCCTTGTGGGTGCCTCGGGCTCCGGGCGGGCGACTGGGGGAGCCGAGCTGGGTGTCCGGCGCGCATCTGGGGGCGGCGGGCCTGAGCCCCAGAGGTTCTGCCGGGCTCGGGAGGTGTGATGGGCGAGGAGGCTGGGCGCTGTCCGAAATCCACGGTCAGCCAGGTCGGGGAAGGATGAAGCGGTGCTCCCCCGGAGCGGCATCCAGCCACCATCTGCGGTGGTGTGCGTGGTGCCGGACTCTGTACCCAGCCCCATTCTAGAAGTCTCCTGGTTTCTGTCTCTGGGTCTGCTTCCCTGCGCTGGGTCCCCTCCCCTCTTTGGAGGCAGGCCTCGCGCACTACTCATTGGTTTCCCATCCCTAACCAACCACCCCCGGCACAAAGCAGGATTGGTAAGGCATGCTGGATAAGCAGATATATAATGCCCACAAGTACCCTCTGTGGGGTGGAGGGAGGCGGTGGGTGTGGGGAGGTGTCTATTATTTTCATTTTCCTGATGAGGAATCTGGGGCCCAGAGAGGCCACCTGCCCAGGGTCGTGCAGCTAGAAGGGAACAGGTGCAGGGGAGCTGGATTCACAAAATGTGCTTCTCATGGGAGCTCCGCTTGAGCTTCATGGGCTCTAACTGGTCAGCTCCAGGGCAGAGAGCCCACCCTGACCGACAGGCCCACCCCTGCAGAGCCCCGAAGCCCTGCAGTGTAGGAATGGCAGCCAGGAAGCAGTCACTTGCTGCTGAAGCAGCATCTCGTGTTCTGAGCTCCTGGAAGGGTGAGCAGTGACCTCAGCCTCACAACCTAAGATGCCCAGCTTGCCCCTGATCAATGCCCTCAGCAACCCCATGGTTTGGGCACAGGGGCAGCGCAGACAAGAACCTGGGGAGGCCCACTGGCTACACAGGTCGAAACCAAGGACGACTGGAACTTGGCCTCGACATTTCAGAGCCAAGGACTAAACAAAGCCTGGACTAACCCGCAGTCCACAGGGCCCGTCAGTTCAGCGGTGTCAGGCTCTGGACAATGGGACCAGCCTCTGTGTGGTCATCTGGGCACCCCAGGAGACAGTCCGTTCCTTTCCCTTCTATCACTGACTGTGGCCTAGGCAGGGATGGTTTCTGTGCCCCCATGGATCCATCTTCCACCCAGGAAGTCTCTCCTGGTATCCAACTACCAGGCCCCTTGCTGGCATTAGCTCACTCATCATGGTTTTTTTTTTTCCCCTTTTTAAATATTTTATTTATTCATGAGAGACACAGAGAGGCAGAGACACAGGCAGAGGGAGAAGCAGGCTCCCCGCGGGGAAACCGATATGGGACTCGATCCCAGGACCCCGGGATCATGACCCGAGCCGAAGACAGACGCTCAACCACTGAGCCACCAGGCACCCCTCACTCATCGTGTTCTGCCCCGAGAGGTGATGAAGGCTGGCTCTCCACTCTCCTGCCTGCCCCCGCCCAGGGAAGGTGGTGGCAAAGCTGAGGGGAGGAAGTATTCTTGAAGGTCAGACGTGAGGTCCTGCTGACCCTTTCTTGAGGTTCAGGAGCCTGACAACCAGACACCAGACCGATGCCCTACAGCTCAGCCTGACCAGCTCCAGGAGTGACCTGTTAGGCCGAGCAGTCTGGCATGTGGTGGCCACGTCCTGGAATCCCTTAGCCATCACAGGCCTGCGGGAACATGCCTGCACTCGGCCTGGCCCTGCTGCTGTCAGGCTGTGGAGGGGCCCTGCAGTGGGGAGCCAGGGGAGACCTGGGGGCCCAGCCTCCTGGTCCTCACATATTCCCAGGCAAGGTCCTACCCTGGTTCTTGGGGACAGGATCCCAGCCCAACCAGGCCGCACCCACCCCCAGGGACCTGAGTCAAAGCAGGACCCAACCACCGGCTGCCTAATCTGCCCAGCTGGCTCCAGAGGAGGAAGAGGCAGCCCTACCATCCTTTTAGGGGGCAAAGAGAAGACAAAGGGTGGGAGCAGAAGGCAGCTCAGCCCCCAGAGTGGCTCCCGGATGCACAAGGCTCCACTCACCCCCATCTCACAAATAATCCCCTAGCGATCCTCCTAGGGGAACCATGAACAGTGGGGAAGAAAAGTGGGTGAGAAAGGAGTGCCATCGGGAGCCTGTCACAGCAGTCCCGGTAGGAAGTCTGGGCCTCGAGGAAGGCCAGAGCAGCAGAGCCCAAGTCGGAGAGCCCCTGGAAGAAGCACACCATGCACCCCAGCCCTGGCCTGGACAGAGGGCAGCCTGTGGAGCACCCAAGCTCAGGGATGGAGAGGGGAGCCCCGCAGCCCCATTTCGAACTGCCCCTTGCTAGTCCTGTCTTGCCCAGTTGGATTCACCAAGCCTATGATCTCCTCTTTAAAATGGGAGGGAGACACCCCTCAGGTGCTCGGGGCGCCTGGTCCTGGGGGAGTGGAGGGGAAGTGGCAGAGAAGGGTAGCAGGAGGCCGGCAACATAGGTCTCCCCACCTCTGGTTCTGCCTCAGTGGCCTGAGCTGGACTGCGGGGAACTGGGTGTGGCCCATGGGCCCTCTCGCCGCCACCCCCCCCCACCATGCGCTCTAGCTCCCACCGGCTTCATCTCAGGAATCAACATAGAACAAACACTCACTCAACAGTCCCAAGTCCGCTGCTTTTTGTGGGGGAAGGTGCCAGAAACCCGTGTCGAAGCCCTGAGACTGCAGGCACAACGGGCGTCCTCCAAGGCCAACCCTGATTTGGCTCTTAGGTGTGCAGACGTTAGGATGAGCACTTCCCCCCAACCCTGCGGCCACCCTCTGAACTATCCCATTTCACGGGCAAGAAAACCGAGGATCCCAGGTCGCGCCACCGGTGAAGGGTCAGAGCCTAGAAAGGGGACAGTCCCAACAGTCCCACAGTGAAGGAGACACTGGAGTTCCCACCTCCCACGGCCACTGCGCCCAGCAGGTGAGCTCTCCCGGGGAAAGTACCTGCCGGCACAGGTGTGCGCTCCAGCAAAGCTCGTTCCTGTCGGGCCCCATCACCTTTGCAAAGGAACAAGACTGTGGTTCCCCGTTCTGACCACAGGGTGTCTCCACGCCCCTGCTCAACCAGCCACCCCAGGGCCCTTGGTGGGGTCCTAGATCAGATCCTGCCAGCTACTAGTTAGCATATTTCCCCATTTGGTCTGCAGGGGAGCCGGCCTGGGCTGTTGCAAGCACAATGTCTGTCACCCCCCAGGCCGCCACCTTACTGGGCTGAGCTGAGGGGCCTGGAGCAGAAGGTGTTGCTTTCCGTGTGGGGCTGCTAATGGTCACCCACCATCCCGTGGACCCTTGGGTGGTGGATGACCAACTCAGGGACCTGCACCCCCTCTGTGTCTTGCCGGCAACTTGAGAATCATGGTGCAAGGAGCTTTTAGGAAATTCTGCATCTTCCCCCATCCCCATCACCCCATCCCGACTGTGAGCCTTGACCAGCCTGGAGCCTGGAGAGAGGCTCATGCCACCTGCTGGGGGGCGACCCCTCCCCGGTCTGACCCAGTAACTGGTGACCTGCTTTTCTCATCTCCCCCAACCCAGGTTCTCAGGAACTTCTCCCTGGGAGGGTAATTAGGAGAACCATAATTATCTCCTTTTGTTTTGTTGTTTCTTTTTGAAAGATTTTATTTATTTATTCATGAGAGAGAGAGAGAGGGGCAGAGACACAGGCAGAGGGAGAAGCAGGCCTCATGCAGGGAGCCTGATGTGGGACTCGATCCCAGAACCCCAGGATCATGACCTGAGCCGAAGGCAGACGCTTAAACGCTGAGCCACCCAGGCGTCCCTAATTATCTCCTTTTGGAAGATTAAATGAGGTTAAGTAGGTGAAAAATATTATGTAAGCTTTTTATTACAATTTAAATGTTGGTTGCCAAAAATAGGGAAACTGAGGCCCCACAAGCCACACAGCACGCCAGTGGTGGCCGCAGGGGAGATGCCCTGGCTCCTTGATCCCAACCTACCAATTCTCCCAAGAAATCAGATGTGGCTTTGGAATAGTTCCCCCTGTGTGACCGTAGTGGGGGGTTTGAAAGGGCAGCAGAACAGAGATCCAGGGAGAAAGGGGTTAAGGGGGCCTGAAGCTGGCTGGCTGAAGGCTATTAACAGACCAGTAGGAGAGGAAGAGGCCAGAGAGGAGGTCTGGCTTTGATTAGGTCCCAAGGCCATCTGGAGAGTCAGACTCTGGAGATTGGTTGGCCTTATAGGGGGCAGGTGGCATGAATTATAGGGGCTTTAATGGGGAAAGGGGGCTCTCCCCATAGTGCCTCTGAAAGGGGTCGGGGTGGGGCCTTTTCCCTAGCAGCCAGAGCCCATGCATCAGCTCCTACCCCTGCTGTGCCTTCCTGCCCACCATGCAGCACCCACCCCCTGAGGAGTCTGGGAGGACATGCCCTCACTCAGAGGAGAAAGGGACCCTCTGCTCTCTCTACAGAAGCCACATCAGCGCATGGTACCAGCCAGGAGCCACGGAGTGGTGGGTCAGCTGCCATGTGGCCCAGCGAAATACAAGCAGCCAGTTGTCCCCCAGCTAACTCCAGAACTTAGAAACCCAGCCATATCCTTGGTGGTGAGTAGCTCGGAGACCATCCCGTCCAAACGCTTCCACAGAGGCCCAAGGCCACACAACTAGCCATTCAGTGCCAGACTTGAACCTCAGACCCCCAACTCTCGAACCTGGCCCTCTTCATGACCCCACGGCAGCACCCTGCCTCTCTGGGTCTCAGTCTTCCCACCTAACCAACAATACCTGTTTGGCCTCCCTCACCGCTGAAATGAAATGAAATGTTGGCTGTAAAAGGCTTTGATAAGTTAGATCCATCGCACAGATGATCTCAGCACGATTGCGGTTTGGTGAAAGAGCCTGGAAGCCCATGGAGCTCCCTGGGGGCAGGCCAGCTAGCGGCTCTGCTCAGGGGAAGCAAGTAGTGCTCAGCCCAAGCAAACATCGTTATGAGGATGGGCCATTCTGGAAAACAAAAAACAAAACAGCCCTCTCTTCCCGCATCCCAAAACCAGAGATGACCTCTCGCCACCTTTGGAGGAGTTATCCTAGTGTCCCAGATGGGGAAGGGGAAGGGATGCGGGGTTGACAACCAGTTCTCCCCCCACTTTGGATATAATCTTGGCCAGCCAGAAAACAGCTGAGCAATGTCTAGCACCCCCCCCCCCGGTACATTTCTCTGACATGACAGTTCCTCATCTCCCCATCTACCCCTCGCTTAGATTTCCACACATGTGTGTAGGGAAGCCCGTCCACTACAGCTTTGTTCGCAGTGACTAACAGCTGTCATTAGAGGATGGGGTAAGCATGATATGGAACCTCCATACTATATAATAACACCAGGCAAAGACTGAAGTAGATGTATATAGGTATATAAATGAATATACAAATAAATATAGGATTTCTAAGATACACTGTTAAGAATAAGTCAGGGGGATCAGTAGAACATGTAGTTTTTGATCCTGTAGTCCTGATTTCAAGCCCCGTATTGGATAAAGCTTCCTTTAAAAAAAGGTCGAAGAATGGGGCACCTGGGGCTCAGTGGGTTAGTGTCTGCCCCCAGCTCAGGTCACGATCCTGGGATCGAGTCCCGAGTCCTCGGGCTCCCTGTTCAGTGGGGACTCTGCTTCTCTCTCTGTTCTCCCCCGCTGCTCATGATCATTCTCTCTCACAAATAAAATCTGTTTTTTTTAAAAAAGTCAAAGAACAAGTCCTATGTGGGACAATATGTATAATATGTTATTTACCACCAAAAAAAGGAGATGCATATAGAGCACAGAAAATTTCTGAGTGATACACAAAAAGCTGTTAATAGAGTTGCTTCCCTTTTGGGAGACAGGTGGTCTGTAGTAACAGAGGACTTACTTTTCAGTAGAGTCCTATTTTAGCACTTGTATATGTGCTACTTTTTCAGTTAAATGAAGGGGGGAAGGGCAGTCTAGAAAAATAACTGGGCTCAGACACATCTCTTGACTCCATCTCCCTTCCAACTTCCAAAGTTTTACCCCTGCTTCTGTCCCACCTGGCCCCAATCCACGCCAGCCCAGAAGGATATTTCCACCAAAGCCACAGCCCCCCGGACAGCCACCCTTCATTCTGTGAGGACCGAGCAAGGCCTCCCTTTCATGCCCAGCTGCAAGAGGCATATAAGGACCTCAGATGCTTGGAAGAGGGAAATTGCCCCAGGTGGGCGCCGTGGGAGCAAGCCAAGGGGCTTGGTTTCCTATTACGTGCTGGAAGGAGTGGCAGTTAAACACCAAGCTTCAAAGAGTCTAGGATTTTCAAAAATCGCTTTTGGGGAATATGCAGCTTTTATTGGAGGTGTCAGACATTAATGAGAGTTCTGGATCTTTCCCAGCCTGAAGAGCACTCTCCCTCTCTTCCCCACCCCCACTCCTTCCAGCAAGCAGCTAGCCCCTCTTTGATGAATGGAGAGAGCCTGAAGGTTCCAGGGCTATTCCTGTCCCACTCCTCAGTCCACCTCTCTCCACCTCCTTCCCTTCTAGAAGTAGGTGTGGAAGCTGAGAGGATCCAAGGGGAGGGGAGTGGGAACCCAAGGGAAGGGCCGGGGGGTAGGTTCAGACAAAGGCAAAAAGACCAGCCTTGCTTCCCTGCTCCTTTGGAAAAGATTTCATGGCCAATGATGAGGAATTCTGAGGCCTACCCTTTGCCAGTTGGATGAAACCCTCAACACACAATTGCTCCCTCTGGGAAATAATCACGCTCTTAGGTATTTTGAGATCCTTAAACAGAAGGAATTGTGGGAGCTCCATTTTGTCTGAATATGTAGAATTACAACTGAGCGTACTTGACCACAGTGTAAATGCCACCTCACTCCCAGTCTTGGAATCTACCTAGTACGTTTGAAAAGTCAGCAGGATGTCCAAAATAGAGGAGAGTCTGCCAATAGACCCTGAACAGAGGACACCACAAAAGCATTTGTAGGATGAATATATGCAGAAGTGGATGCGTGTCTTACTTTTATCTTTACTTAAAACATGAAAACGTGACATTAGCTATTAGAGCTTATACATTCGATGATGTTAGATATGTAGGTTAGACATGAGAATTCAGTCCTGTTAGGCACTGGAACCTCTGAAAAGACTATCCCATGAGTTCTTAAAGGAAAAGATCCTTGTCTTATCTTTCAATAAAGGATGGATGGAAGGGTATATAGTCTCATGATCCCTGAAAATATAAAGTAATCTATATGAATCAGTAAGACAACTTTATATCAAGTTAGTCTGAGAAGCACCTGGGTGGCTCAGTTGGTTAAGTGTCTGCCTTCGGCTCAAGTCATGATCTCAGGGTCATGGAATCGAGCTCTACATCTGGCTCCCTGCTCAGCAGAGAGCCTGCTTCTTCCTCTCCCCACTCTCTCTCACTAACTCTCTCTCTCTCTCTCTCTCTCAAATAAAATCTTTTTATTTTTTAATCTTTTAAAAATATTTTATTTATTCATGAGAGACACACACACAGAAAGAGAGGCAGAGACACAGGCAGATGGAGAAGCAGGCTCCATGCAGGGAGCCCGATGTGGGACTCTATCCCAAGACTCCAGGATCATGCCCTGAGCTGAAGGCAGATGCTCTACCACTGAGCCACACAGGGATCCCTAAATAAAATCTTTTTTAAAAAATTTAGTCTACATAAGGCAGGAGGGGGGACAAGATGACCTACTGGGTCTGTTTCCAACTCAACTATCTACAGCTAGAAAGAGTATTTAGGAATATTTGTACCTAGACTCAGAGCACATGATGTTACTCACGTTTCCCAGAAGTTATTCCTTGCCAGCCTAGGAACAGCCATCAGGGAATCCAGTCTCTCCCTGCGAATGGGTAGGGTGGAGTGGTCATCTCCTACACTACTGGCTCCTGGATCCCTCTTCTGCCAGTAACCATGGTAACCCTACTTGGTAACCCACCAAGAGCTGGGTGCCCCTCTAGTCTCATCTCAGCAAAATCCCCTGCGAGAAGGTAGGGAAAGAGTTCTGTCCTTTTCTCAGTGACTTCTTCCCAGAGAGCATCTCAGGTCAAACAGAGAACTAAAATGGAGATATGCAGAGTTTATTTGTTCGTTTCACCCAAGGATCAAGTCGATCTTAACAGCAGCCAACCAACAGCCAACCCTGGAGGAAAGTTCGCTTATTAATTTCCAAGTACGGACAAAGAAAGGAGGCCCAACGGTCACTGGACCTGAGACACACTCTGTCCCCTTCCTCTCCAGATCTCCCTATGTCTCTCTTCTCTTCTCAATTTCCCATCCTTTCCCTAAAGTCCTTTCCTTCAAAGCCCAGTGTCCCTACTCCTTCCCTCCCCACAGACAGCCCTCGTCTTTATGGCCTCGAATTTAGCCAGATGCTCATGGAGACTCTCTTCTTGGCAGTGCTTGCTAGTGCTCTCCCACGGGAGAGCTGTGGCCAATGTCCTCATCAGCCAAGAAGCAAGCATGTCTCCAGTCAGTGTGAGCAATTGTCCTTTTTCCAGAGCCAACACAGTCTGGTCTCAGAGGAGGAAGGGCTATTTTTCCTCTTAGCTTGTCTTTGACCCTGCCCTTGTAAAACAATAATCCTAGCACTAATTTACCTAAGAAAGCATCACTCATTCCTGAGCTTGGCTTATGGTAGAAGCGTTACCACATCAGTTGCTAAGTGTTCTCAGCATCAAGAATGACTAATTAGATTCATTCTAATTTCTAATATCCCCTTGATGAAAGAAAGGGAGGCCACCTAGTTCATCCTGCCATAATAAGAATTATCATCTAGAATGGTCCATCCAGCTAGATCCTGTCTCTGACCAGGATATAGAGAGTAGACTGTTCCCATAATATCACCAGTGGGATGCTAGCGGGAGAATGTATCCAAGCATCCCTTATTCCCCCGGTGGACATTTCAGAATGACTTGACCCTTTACAGTTTGCCAAGCGTGTTAATGTGCATTATCTCTTCTAATCCAACTCCTGGGAGGATGATAGTATTGTGACCCCTATTGCAGAGTCAAGGAAAAAGCAACTGAAGTTCGGGACTTGCCCAAGGTCATGTAATTGGTAGAAGACCAAGTCAAGCTATGAACACAGTCTCTCAACCCTCTGCTTTCTCCACTTTACCTGTTTTGAAAATGTTATATTTCTACCTAGACCATCACAATTGGCGCAGAGATTGCTACTGTGCATGGGAAGACTTACAAAAGCATTTCCTTCCTCCTGAGACAGGGCTGGATGCTGGATGTCCTGAAGCCATAGGGAAGCAAATGCCAACATTTCTGATCTTCTAATGCCCAGAAGGAAAACAGGCCATGAACAAAGAGAGCCCATTACACCATCTAAAGGGGAGAGAGGAGGAAGGGGAAGAGAAGGAAGGAAGGAAGGAAGGAAGGAAGGAAGGAAGGAAGGAAGGAAGGAAGGAAGGAAGGAAGGAAGGAAGGAAGGAGAGAGGAGGGAGGAAAGGATCCTCTAAGAGAGGAGAACTTCTCTAAGAGAAGGAGAAACAATCCTCTAAGGATTTTGGGAAATCACATACACTCCAATACACAAAGCATGCTCGTGCACACACACACACACACACACCCTGCACATCTGAATGAGCGGGTGTTGGAATGAGCACAGGCTTCAGAGCCAGGTGGACCTGGTCAGTTTCCCAGCTCTAACATTACTGGCTGTGGGTCTGTAAGTACATCACCAGATCCTTCTAAGTCTCTGATTTTTTTTCGTCTGCAAAATGCGGGAAGTTATGCCCACCCAAAGGCCGCAAAAAGCTCAAGAAAAATGTTGAGCCAGAGGCTGGAGGGGAGAGGGAGTAGGGGAATCTGAGCAGAGGGAGACAGGGAGGCCCTAGTGGGAAAATGAGAACCTCAGATAAGTCATATTGGAGAAACCGTTCTCTAGAATTCACAAACCCCAAAAGAAAGTTCAAATTCTTTTCTCCTTACGATTTTGATACCAAGCCCAGCCCCCCTCCCCCTTGAGAAGCCTTCCCTTCCATCCCCACCCTAATGTGTCCTCCAGGCTTGGCAAGAGGACTCTCCCAGCTGCCTCTCTGCAGCCACGCTTCCTTCTGCCCTCGCCCCCAGCTCCCAGGACCAAAGCCAGCTCTCCCCGGACAGGCAAGCCCGACATAGACCTGAGCCTCCTGACCCTACCCACCACCCCCACTGCAGACACAGCAGCCCAGAGGCAGAAAGCTCACACACAGGGGCCCAATGGCGGGACCTGGAAGGGTCAACCTGGAATGAAGATTTGAAAAGATCCAGGGTAGGGGAAGGGCCAGGCCGACCTAGGCGAAGGCCAAGGGCAAAGCTGAAAGACATACACTGAGGTTACTGAGCCAGACAAGCTTGGCTGAGGCCAGAGCCATGCTCAAGGTGAAGGTGGGTGGGAGTCCTGAGGTGGGGAGGACCCCGGGGGCCAGAGAAGGAGGCACAGCATTGATGAGAGGGTCGGTCTGCAGCCTCAGGCGTCCCTGAACATCCACCCAGTGGACTGAGTCAGCAACCCAAGCTGGAGGCGTGGAGAGGCCAATTGGGCTGGAACAGGCCTCTTCACAAGCAAGTGCAGGCAGAGAGAGGGCTGGGCAGGACAGAAACCAAGGCAGCTCCATCAGGGAGGCCCCGTGAGAAGCTCGGGCTGTAGCGGGCCTAGGGCCTAGCCTCCTTGCACTGTCCCAGCGAGCGAGGCCAGGGCGGCTTTGATCCTGGCGTCGAGGCCCAGCATCCGGGGGCGGGCAGCTTCTGTCCAGGCAGCCAGCCCCTCTCCTCTTCACCAGCCTCATTAAAATGGACCCTCCCTCCCCACCCCTTCCTTGTGCAACATCCTAGACTCCTCTGCCCCCGGCTTCCCCACGACACCCCACCCTCACGCTCACTCTCCTATTCCAGCCGGCTGAGATCAACTGTTGAGCCTGAGTCAGCAAGCAGGCAGGCTGCCTCCCCCAAGCCTAGAAGGGTGAGAATGGACACCCTTTGAAGGCTTCTCCTTGGCAGCCTGGCTCTACTCCTGGCTGTGTGACCTGGAGCTTCCCACATCACCTCTCTGGGCTTCATGCCTGCGGGGAAATGAGGAAGGTTCTTGCCAATCCCTATCCTCTGCAATTCTTGCAATATTCATGGAGCTGGGATCTCCTGGGTTCTAGATGCTGAGCCAAGGAGCCTGCGAGGCAATTGAAGTTCAGAGAGGTTAAACCAATTACTCAGGATTGCACAGCTGACTCCAGACTCTGATCTGTTTGTCTCGGGCTGGATTCACAAGAGCCTCACTAAGCATTGGTTGATTTGCTTCAGTGAACGTTCTAACAGTGACAGGAGAAATTCCGCGGGGCCTGCTGGTAAAACAGCTTAGGGTCCCCAAGGCTTGTGGCTTTGGTAATATTTCCCCAGGATGGAAGATCTCCCCCCAAAATAGCTGAGCCTGTTTCCAGAATCCTAATGCTGCTGTGCACCCACCTCAGACCCTCTCTCTCCCTCTCTCCCCCACTTGCAAAAACACAGCTGTGCCGATGATCACCAAGAACAACAAAGATGGGCAGGGGTGCCCACTGCACTGGCTGCTGGGAGATCCAGCCTTGCAAAAGGCCTCTGGGTCCTCATGCAAGACTTTGATTCCCTCTTTGTGAAGGGACAGGCAAGGGGGAAATCAGCCTGGCTTTTGCTTCCCTCTGTAACACCCTGCCTCCTGGAGCCTGGGGCAGAAGCCTAGGCCTCGGAGGTCCTGGGTTTGCTGGGTACCCAGTCAAGGCCTCATTCAGGGGAAAGTTGCCTCCACCAGGCTTGGGCCCCTGCTTTCTCCTGTTAATTGAGATAATGACCCAACTCCCAGGGCTGCTTGAGCTTGAAAGGGGCTTTGAGATGCTGGGATGAAAGGCAGTACAAAGCCAGTGCAAGCTGTCGGAGGAGTGGGAGGCCTGGCTCTGGGCCTCCTCCAGCCCCCGTGCTGAGTCACTTCCTCCCTCCTGCTTGCGTTTTGCCTCAGTAATCCAGAGACACTGAACTCTCCTTTCAGGACAGTTAGGGGGTGGAGTGGGGAGGTCTTCCCCCAGAGAGTGTATGTAGGACGCAGGACACAGGCCAGGCACGAAGCCCATTTCACCACAACGGGAGCCCCCACCCAGGAGGTGTGCTGGTCCGGATGCTGGTGAGGAAGCTGCTGCGCATTATAGCGTTATGACTCTCTCTCCTCCCCTCTCTCTCCTCCCGTGGTCGGGAGGGTGAGGTGGCTCAGGGATGGGCATCCTTTTGTTACACTTAAACTGAGGAACAAAGGGGTGAAGAGGCTTCCCAAGGTTTCCCAGCACATCTGAGGAGAGAGCAGATCTGAAGCCTTCTGACCCCTGTGTCCTGGCCCCAGAGGCAGCCAGACCCCAAGTTACTCATTCTTTTAAATATGGGACTTTCCTATGAGCTTCCTGGCCCCGTGCTCTGTGTTACCAGCAACTACGCAGGCTTTGCCTTCAAGAAATTTCTTCTCCTGGGGACACCTGGCTGGCTCAGCGGTTGAGCATCTGCCTTCGGCTCAGGACATGATCCTGGGGTCTGAGATCGAGTTCTGCATCAGGCTCCTTGCAGGGAGCTGCTTCTCCCTCTGCCTGTGTCTCTGCCTTTCTCTGTCTCTCATGAATAAATTCAACAAAATCTTTTAAAAATTTTTTTCTTCTGGTCAACAAGGATCTCTTTGGTACATGGAAGGATCACTAGATACTCCAGGGTAAAGAAAAACACCTGAGGCTTGAGCAAGGGAGTGAGGTCTTCCCGAAGATCAGGGTAGAGAGGTGAGCATTGCCAGGGGCAGGATTCTGGTGTTGGCCTCTGCCCATGGCCTAGAACCGCAAAGTCCTCCAGGAAAGGCTCCTCCTGCAGGCCTTCAGTTGGCCTCTGTGAGACTGAGCTCC